>NC_041404.2:97618347-97633347 GCF_900747795.2 Erpetoichthys calabaricus
TGATTATTTTTTAATTTTGCATTACTTTAAGGTTCAATGTTTGTTTTCTTTGTCTGCCTGGACTTCTGTACGTACTGACTAGATGTATGTGATATGTAAAAAGATATGCCTTGTGCTTTATAAGGCAAGCCAAAATATTGTCTGGCCAATGTGGAAGTTTTCAAATTTTAAATTTTATTTTAAAATAATCATACAGATTAGCTCATTTTATTATCTTTCTTGACAGACTGTGTGAGAGCTGTGTCTCATCCAAGGTTGGATCCTGCTTTGCACCAAAATACAGTTGAGATAATTAATTAAGCCAGTTAGATAATGGAAGAAGGGCTAGAGGGACAACTGTGGTCCTATTCTTAGAAACTGGAGGATGAATACAAAGATATGTTGCTTTATCAAGGCTCTGTAAGGTACTTTATTAAAGAGCTAATAACTCACTCTAATGCGTGACAATAAAAAGCAAAACTATTACTACTGGCTGTTGATTGGTCAAATAATCATTCTCTTAAAACAGCACAAATAATTGTATTTGTACTTCTTAATTACATAATGGTGTAAAATAGCAAAATTAACGATATTTTTTTTTTTGCCTCGAAAGCGCAGTGGTATTTTCCAGCTTTATTAAACTATGTAGGATTTTAAAATAATAAATAACTGGCACAGTACCCATAATTCCCAGACAAAATTCAAGCCATGAGAATTTAAATAATTTTTCATTATATTGAAGGTCACTGTGATCCGATACTAAGATGGACTTCTCTACTTATCTGTTGTTCTTTACTTGTAGTCATGAAATGCCTCAAAATGCATGATGATTAGGTGAATTTGGGGACCTATGCTATTCATGTAAGAAACATTTTGCTTCATTATTCCATATTACTGCGTCAACCTCAAGGGGAAATTAAAGCATTCTTGATCTATGGAGTATATATTGATCTAGTATTAAATGGTATAAAAAAGGAAAGGAACTTTTTATATTTATTTTACATATTATGTGGAGGTATTGACCCTTGAGCTGCATTTTTATTAATTATGCTTAATTTATGATATTGTATAGCACACTGAAAATTTATTTAAAAAAATAACTTGATCTATTAGGTACTGCATCATATATCTGCCAGGTTTCATTTCTACCTTTAACATTTGCATGTTGAAATTTAGAACACTAGAGACATAGGTGTGAAAACCAGAAGAAAACAGCCATTTGTTTGAACAACATAACACAGAGCTAAAACCCAAAACCGGCTTAGTGAAACTAGGGTGTTTTACCATTTATAATATTAAGACTGATTTGTGTGTGTGCTTGTAATTTAGTTCAGTCACGTTTAAAACCTGTTTTTGGAAAAACATAACACAATCACACACTCCATCCATTCATATACTGCACATCAATACACAAAGGCTGCCACAGAACTTAAATGATGGAATGGAATATTTTGTCTAAAAAAAATTCATTTTTAGATGAAAAATGAACAATACCTTATTGCACAGCCAATCCTCACTGGCTTTGGGCTTTGGATCACTGTAGTACATTGACACTTTCTGACCCATTATTGTGAGTGATCTCTGGAAAAAAGATGAACACAAAGAGAATAAGGATTCAAGTAGTGGCAGTCTACAAGGATTTCATGAGAGAGAGAGAGAGAGAGAGAGAGAGAGAGAGAGAGACAGGGAGAGACAGATTAAGTTAATTGGAAACAATGGCCATTTAGCCATCCACATTTAATTCTAATTGACCTTTCTTAACCTCACAGTCAGAATACTGTATAACAAGTAAAAAAATACATGCACATATGGTAGTAGAGTTGTATTACTTTGATCCTTGTCTAAACTCATTTTTCTTAGATCTTCACCTTCTATTCTTGAAGTATACTGCCTGCTTTTTTAATACTCTATTATCAAGTTGTCTCCTTACAAAGAATGGAACCATTCTCAAGTATTTATTTCCTCATGTGTAAAACCAGAAACACAACAGACATATGCTGGTTATTGTATTTTAGAATAGATGTCTTTCTTTAAAAAAAAATCTTGTCTTAGCTCAATTCATTCAACAACAATTCTCTCGTAAATCACAAGTCACTTGTTTGAAGATCACAAGATGGGACCTTTTCTCTCATTTTTCTCACCTATGTTACCTTAAGGTTCCAAAAACATTCTTTCACATGTTCTTGGATTATCCTAATATGGTTCCTTTTAGGTCCCTGTTCACTTATGACCTTACTAAACACCACTATTACCTCCTAAATTTCTTTTCACTGATGACTATTCCATTTTATCTATTTATTACCAAAGACACTCATCTGATTAATTACAATAACTCCTAACCAGACTTTCAGGCACAAGATGGCAACAGCATAAACTGATGACAGCTAGACATTACAATTTCTAAGACTAATCCACTTGGAGATATTCACAACCAAAATTACTGACTCGTCCTATATGTTGCATAATCTCAGACTACAGTCTGTCAATGCCTTAACACAAGAATCCCCGAAGCCTACGAAAATATTTGTAATGCAGGGCCACCTTAAATTATCTCACACCTCCTCATCAGCATCTTTGTTTTGCAAATATGTCAATAAGCACTGGCAGCAGGCAGCCTGCTTGCTCATCCCCCACTGAACCAGCTGAAGTCAGACACAAAATTCTCAGAGTTGAAGTCACTTTAAATGCGAGGCAAGAAATGTTGAACACATAACTAAAACTGAAACTTTTCTCATGTTATAGTAATAATTCACAAAATGTTGACGTGAAATGTATAATGTATGAAGACTGAAGTCCAAATATCAAACAGTTTCACAAAAGGTATAACAAAACAAGTGTGCTTTTATTCAAGAATATAACCGAAGAAAAACAAATCTTTCAATTTACAGGTTATTAGCAATGTGTAAAACCTGAAGCCCAACTATCAATCGATACAAAGTAGACATATCCTCTTGGTTGGTGCAGAGGTAAGAGCTGCTGTCTCATAATCAAGAGGTTGCGGGTTAAATCCCATGTCCTTCTTGCATTTACCGTTTTGAGTAGTGAACTGCTATTATTGTTACTATTATATACTGCTCAATAATTAAAGGAACACTTTACTTTAATCAGAGTATAGCATCAAGTCAATGAAGCTTATGGGATATTGATCTGGTCAGTTAAGTTACAGAGGAGGTTTTCAATCACTTTCAGCTGCTTTGGTGTTAAAGAAATTAACAACAGGTGCATTAAGAGGGGCAACAGTTAGACGACCCTCAAAACAGGAATGGTTTAACAGATGTAGGCCACTGACATTTTTCCCTCCTCATATTTTCTGACTGTTTTTTCACTAGTTTTGCATTTGGCTAGGTCAGTGTCACTACTGGTAGCACAAAGGCGATATCTGGACCCTACCGATGTTGCAAGGAGGAACAGGATGAACATTGATACCACTGACTGGCCCCCATGCTCGCCTAACCTAAATCCAATAGAACACCCCTGGGACATTATGTTTCGGTCCATCCGACGCTGCCAGGTTGTACCTCAGACTGTCCAGGATCTCAGTGATGCCCTGGTCCAGATCTGGGAGTAGATCCCCCCAGGATACCATCCACTGTCTCATTAGGAGCATGCCCCAATGTTGTCAGGCATGCATACAAGCACGTGGGGGCCATACAAACTACTGAGATATGATTCTGAGTTGCTGCAATTAAATTTCGGCAAAATGGACTAGCCTGCTGCATCATTTTGTCACTTTGATTTTTGGGGTGTCTTTGAATTCAGCCTTCTGTAGGTTGATAATTTTCATTTCCATCAAACAATGCAACATCCTTTCATTCCTAACACATTACCCAGTCCATATCAGGACATATCAAGAACCATAGAATAAAAATTAATTAAAAAAATTCAAGAATCCAAGAATAAAACCGAATAAAAAATGTTTAAATTCAGTTTTATTCAAGAATACAATACTAGAATAAAACTGAATAAAAAAAATTGTTCAAATGCATTTTGATAAGAATGTCCGTGTGCGAAGAAAAGTAACATCTTTTACAAGTACCATAAATTTACACAGGGTGTTACAGACTCACATTAAATGTATGTTTTATTTATGTGATAACCAGACAAAGAGCCCGTTTCGACAACGTACGATGAAACGGGCACGAGTTTGAGTCAGCAGTGTATGAAGAACAAATGATAAGTAACGAAGAAGTTGTTTTGTAATGATTGTAGTCCGCTTTACTCATTACTGTACAGGCTTGCACTGTTAGTTGATGAATTTTCCAGGCCTATAGTATAATATTGAATGATGAATGTTCCAGTACAATATGGAATAGTAATAAGTATAAGCACCACAAACCTGATATAGGTGTATTGAATGAATGCGTAATTGAATCAGAATGCGTAATTACGCTTCGAGCTCTAGTTGAAATCGCCTTTCAGGCCTCTAGAGCTTTAATCGAAGTCACCTTTCTCTTTAAATTTTTGCGGCCATAAATCCGCCGCCTGCCGCGATGTTGGGGTTGGATGTCGGTCTCGTAAGGTTTTTCGGGCAGCTACGCAGAAGGCGACTGCACATTCGGCTTCAGACGTTTGCAGAAGGCGACTGCGCATTCGGCTTCGGACAGACGTGAGTGAGTGAGGAGGCAGGCAAATTATGTATTAAGATAATAATAATAGTACCTAACTTCTCAGAGTGCCAAGTAGAGACGACGCGGGATTCAACCTATTACATTCCTAAATGGTAGCTTATCCACTGCACCATCTATGCAGATCCGTGGCAGAGTCGCGTTACCACTGTGACAACTGATTGAAAATGAAACACGTAAACACACGTATGGAAACATCTTTTAATCTGTACTGACTGATAGTTGGGGTTTAGCAAAATGTCAATTGAGCAATTTCTTTTTCTTCAGTTTTATTCTTGAACTAGCTAACCCCCGTGGCTTTGCCCGCTTATAGTGAAACAGGACAGTGAGGAGGGCCTGGCCCAGCTCTCTACTTCGGACATCACTCTTCCCCCTCCCCTCGTGCCACAGCCTCTGTCTCGGATTAGTGCGAATGTATCACTCCTACATGCAAACTATGATTCTTACCACAAGGAGAGATGTCTGAAAATCAACCAGAATGTTCAAGCAAATTATAGAAAAAAAAGATCTAAATCCATTAAGTAGTTCTCTCATTCACTAACTAAGCGGAGTTAAGGTTACACCCCAAGGCAGAGGCGTGAGTGAGTAGGACCCAGCCCCCTCCCCGCAGCCTGATGAGTCTCTCTTGGATTCACGCTAATAAATCGGTACCGCAAGCGAACTATGATACTTAGCGCGATGAGAAAGACGCAAAATCAACGGAATGTTCAAGCAAATTATAGAAAAAAAAAATGATTTAACTCCGTTAAGTAGTTCTCTCATGAAAAGCGGACAGACATACAAACGGGTCTAAAAAACTATAAGAAATTTCGCGCTTGGAAATTTTTAAAACCATTTCTTAGCGATCACCAATGGGCCAAGGGTAACCTACATTCCAAATTTCAAGTCCTAAGTCAGTGGTATTTGGCTTTTATATACATAGATAAAAGCATACTTGTTTTGTTACACCTTTTGTGAAAGTGTTTCTTGAATATTTGGGCTTCAGTCTTCACACATCCTATACTTCACGTCAAAATCATGTCACTATTACTGTAACATATGAAAGCATTTTCTGTTTTAGGAGTGTGTTCAGAATTTCTTGCCTCACATTTCCTCTGCCATTCATTCTATATTATCACAGATTAAACACAGAACACACTTCAAATGTATGCATTTCAAATCACAATATTTAATTACCTATATAATTCCTTTCAAATACATGGCCAGGTAAACATTTCAACACAGACTTGAACTGTGATGATTGCAGCAGGGCGATGCCATCATCTGACTGAATAGGGGAATGGGCTTGTAGCAGGCTGCATTCTGCTAAGCCACACATTTGCAAAACAAAAGCGTGCTATTAGTGCGGTGATAAGGAGCTATGAGCTTCTTGGCGTATGTCAGGAAAATTTAAGGAGGTCAGGGACAATGAAAAAAATCGTAAGCTTCAGGGATCCTAGTGTTAAAACCTTTCATTGTGTGTGTGAGACTTTCCATCCTAATAGCTTTTAACCTGGAGCTTCCATATATGTGTGAAGGGTGGCAACTAGAGGAAATCTATTGCTGTTTGTGTGCATTTGTAGCAGTCTTAGGTGATTATATTATATGCAAAAAGTGAATACAAACTTTTTAGGTACTTTATAGTTGTACTGTACTATCTATCCTATATATATATATATATATATATATATATATATATATATACACACACACACACACTACATGCATGATACTTGGGTTTTTGGATGATTTTTGCTTCAAGTATACAGTATATAGAGCTTAGTGTTTCAAACATGAATAGATCTCTTTTCTGACAATTACAGTATATAGAGTACAGTTTCTTTCGATAAAATTAAATATATAGTATTATACTGTAATTTTGTGTAATTTATCACATACAAAGTAATGTATAAATTCCAGAACTAACACATATCACGTTATTTGCTTATGTTTACCTAGTACATTTAAAGCATTTGCTAAAATAAAATACCATTATGAAGAGGACGATGAAAATGAGGCAACAATTAAGTAAACACTGAAGTCCAGTGACTAAAGAAATAGTCTGTTAATAGACACACAAACTTTCTTTCATGTTTGCTGCTGTGAAAATCCATAAACACTTCAGGCCTCCAGTACCCATGAATTAGACACACAAATACAGTCTCAAAACAGAATGCAGTGGAAAAAAAAAAAACACTGATCTCTCAACCTTGAGAACTTAAAAAAAAAAAAAAAAAAAAAACTTTAGGCAAATATGTCAAAAAATCACACACACACAGAATATTAAGGAAAGAATCTTGCAGAACCAGTTTTCTTCCATTTTCACTTATAAAACTGCCCTTACTTTAACTTCTGTCTACAAAGGAAAAACAAAAAGCAAACATCTGATGAACCAGAAAATACCTGAACAATAAAGCCTCACCATTGTATTGCTCACTTTTTCAATTGTTTTACATTTTACAAACCTTATAATTATAATACAGGAATAACCTATAAACATTGCCATTTAATCTGAAGTGTGAGGAACTAAATAAAAGCATTAAACTAAACATTTCTAAAAGAAAAATATCTAATATTCAATTAATTATACAGTCATAAAATAAGACCTTTAAGGTGAACATTAATATTTTTACATTTGACAGAATTTCAGCTGTACAGATAAAAAAAAAACCTGAGTGGCAGTTAAAGCTGTAATAATTTAAAACCATTGCTATAAAACAGATCCAAAAATCATACTAACACTAAAATAAAGTCGACAACCTAAAAAATGAAAAAAACAGGCTCTCAAATATAGACATTAAAATAAGTAGATCTCTCAGAGACTAAGACCACAAAGCTGAAGAACCCTCAGGTGATGTTTTGTTCCAGGCAAGTGGACTAGAAGGACCAACCAGGGTTCATCGCATTTTCTGTCAACTAGAATGATGGACCTAAATCCATACTCCAAATGGTAATATCAGGATTTTAACTAGTTATTTTGACATCTCAAAATATACATTATGCTTCACAAGTATCACTTAATCCATGCATTTTACAATGTGACCCAACAGGCCTTGATCCCACATATTATACTTCAACATGAATTTCATCCATTCAGGGATGGGCTGTTGTAGTTAAGGCAGGCTATAAATCCCCTGAGCATAATACCTTGCCCCAATCTGTTCATGAAAAAGTGATGATTGTCAAATATTTTACCAAATTACTTTTTAAAAAGATATTGCCGACAAAAATAAAAGCTAGCAACTAAATCAGATTTGTAACAATATTAAGGTAAGTTTATCAAATGTAGTGCCTTATATGTCAGCAGAGAGATGTACTGTACAATAGTTAATGTAGTATTTGGTAGACAGCCTGAAGTAAAGCTATTTAAGAATAAGTACTATGTTATTAACACTAGAATTACCAAAGCCTACGAAAAAACTCGTAATTACAGCCCACCTTAAATACATTCGCAACTCTCAGTCTGCATCTTTTATGTTGTAAAATGTGTCAATCAGCACAGACAGCAAGCAGCCTGGTATCCCATCCCCTACCCACCACCACAGTTCAATTCGCAAAGAAGGTTCTCAGTGCTCACTGTTTATCCTGGAGTGAAGTACCTTGAGCTGTATAGGGTAAATAATATACAGGTAAAATTCCGTTACAACGAACTCACAGGGACCTAAAAAATATTTCGTTGTAACGAAAATTTTGTTGTAATGAGATTCTGTATTTATTACTATAGTGCTTTCTTTAACTTGTATCCAGGCATTTGCAATCATTTCAATAG
This sequence comes from Erpetoichthys calabaricus, assembly GCF_900747795.2. Taxonomy (NCBI): domain Eukaryota; kingdom Metazoa; phylum Chordata; class Cladistia; order Polypteriformes; family Polypteridae; genus Erpetoichthys; species Erpetoichthys calabaricus. Next base: position 97,626,700 of record NC_041404.2, read on the forward strand.
CTTCTTTCGCATTAATTTTAATCTCCTCCTGCCTACAAGTTATGGTGACAAGAATTTTTCACAGCATTTCCTTGCAATAATACACTTTCAGGGTGCGAATGATGCCCAAAACCAATGGCTGAAGCGCTGCCGTGCAATTGGGTGGAAGGAATTCAACGCGAACGTTATCTAAATGTGGAAGCATGTTGTGGGCTGCACAGTTATCAGTCAGGAGTTGAATCATTATTTCTTCTCCATATCGTGAGGTTTCTGGACTCTTTTGAGACCCCCCACTCCCCACCCAATGGGAACAACACACTGAAGTGCGCCCTGAAGCGGGATTGCAGAGTCTGTGGAAGATTGTTTGTCCATTGCTGGGGCAGGGCAATGGGAGGCTCATAGCGCTGCAATGAAGCACCACAGAAGCAAATCATAAAAGATCGGGGTCGCGATATAAGTCCCTGTCTTGCACCCCAAAACACGAGGCTTAGTCTCAGTACTTTAGCAAAACCAGCTTTATTCAGCTTGAAACAGGAGCGCCACAGTTATTTATTGTAACAGGATCTGCTACTCTGCTATACACAGACACAGCAGTCAGGCAGAGTCGTGGCCAGGTCAGTGATAAAGTAATCCTGTTACAGTATCTGCATTTACAATTTACGTGCACCTAACCTTGCATCACCCCTCGAGATCTTTTCTATTGTGAGCTGGGGGGCTGATCGCACCCCTACAGGTTAAAAAAAAGATGCTGAAAGACTACCTTCACATTGCTCCCTTGCTGCTGGGCTTACTTGCGGCTGATCTATCACGTGATCCACGCGGTACTTCGCAGACTTAAAAGTCCAAAAGCACCTGTCAGTTGCAGATTGTTTGCCTTTCTCTATCTCTGTCCTTCCCTGCTGCTGATGCGCACTCCTTTGAAGAGGAAGATATGTTTGCATTCTTTTCATTGCGAGATGGATTTGTCATCACCGTCTTGTCAAGGAGCACGTTTAAACTTTTGAAAAAGAGACATGTTTGTTTGCAGTGTTTGAATAAAGTTCCTGTCTCTAGAATCTTCTGTGTTTCTGTGCAAATCTGTGACCCAAGCATGACACTGTTTACTTTGGCGGAGAGACGCAGCATATCTGCTATTGCCCTGTACAGACGTGGAGATCGCACTTCGGGGCGCTCTTCGGCTTGTTGTCCAGTTGTGGGAGGTCCCAAGAGAGTTTACAAACCTTACATTCTCTTGAATGAGTGCCACATTAATAGGAATGTTTCTTGAACGAGAATCACTGAACCACATAAAAACGGCTTTTTCGACGTCTTCAAATGCAGCAGTTCACATACTTTTGCAACCCGAGATTTTTCTACATTTTTTTGCTCTGTCTTTCAAGAAAGCTGACAGCGTCGATAGCGAAATTCCGAATTCACTGGCAACGTCTTTTTTCTTTTTGCCGCAATTGAGAGCTGCAAAAAGTTTTTTTTTTTTTTTTTATAATATGAACTGTTACTGTTTTTTAGTGTCTGCCATTTCTATAGGAGGGTGAGAAGGAGTTAAATTCCAATGGATGTTTTTCAAATGTTGATGAGCAATAACTAAAAGGTATCACTGAAAACTACAGGAAACAAAAAAGGCAAAAACAGTATGAGGAAAGTTCGAAGAAAGAAAAAAAAAATGACCGTGTTTCTGTTTGGGGATCATTGTGCACAACTGAGCAGCGGCCACAGAACTAACTGCTTTGTGGATGATTCATTCAAGCACTTCAAGGTTTTCTGTGCACTTCGTTATAATGAAAGTATCTGCTGAATGTACTTCGTAGTAACGAGATTTCTATAGACTCATGTCATATGGGGAAGCTGTCGGGACCATAAAAATACTTCGTTGTAATGAAAATTTTGTTGTAAAGATATTTGTTGTAATGGAATTTTACCTGTATTGTCATTTTATGTGTGTTCCATGTCTACAACAATCTATGTAAACATGTTGTTAAAACAGAGACATATTTCAAGTTTGAGTAATAACTAACAAAATGTAGACATGAAGTGTATAATGTGTGATGCCTGAAGTCCAAATATCAAATAAACACTTTCACAAAAGGTACAAGTAATACAAGTGCACTTTTATTCAAGAAAATAACCAAAGAAACAGAAAGCAGGTCACGGTAGGCTATTGATACAACACTTTGTGTGGTGCAATGGTAATAATTGCTGACTTGACTCCCAATCAAGAGGTTGTGGGATCAATACAAGGTGCTTCACAAATTTACCGCTTTGTGTGGTGAGCTGCTCTTATTGTTAATATTATACAATAAAAACATACAATTGTCAATGACAGCATATTTTTTTCAGTTATATTCTCTCAGTTACGTTCACACTCCCACAACAAAACCCCCGATCTGACACTGTTTTTAGATAAAGACGTGTTTTAACAAACAAACAAACTTGTTTTGTTATACCACCTCTTTATTTGAAAACAGTGTCAGATCTTGTACGTGAATGGGCCTGGGATTGGGAAACCTGTGGATGTGGGTGTGAGTGGTGTGCGCGACTGAGAATGATTGTGGATGTGAATTTTTTTTTTTAAATTCAGTTTTATTCTTGAGTGTTCCTGCTCACAATGAATTAGTATGCATCTTCTGGTCCATGATGCCAAAGCCGCACTGACAAAAAAGAGAGACAGAGTATATATGACATTTGAAATAATTTATTTTATGACCTGTATAGTATATTTTGGAAAACATTGTTGCACTAATGCAACAGTATATTCACTCGCATACCTTCATGCAGTTGTAGTCAGTGACCATGTTTATTTTTTCCCTGATCTTGCCCAGTCTCCACATTGCACTCCAGGAGATGCAGAGGACAGAATAGTACAGAAAGGTCAGCTCCGCGCTATATATATTCATCAAATTCAAATGTTAACAGTTCCCACACACCCAAGGACCGTCCTTTCTACTGAGAAAAGAGGAGTGTTTATGGCTCACCTTGCAGAGGAACTTCGTCGTCACTTCCTATAAGAAAAGGCAATGGAAAAAGAAAAGAGGATGCAACGTCGACAAGCTTCTGTTCCAAGAAATCCACATCCTCCAGGAAAGAAACTTCAGTGTCTGGTGCTCCTTCAGTGTAATAAGAAACACAGCAGAGAGAGATGTGTACATTGCAACAGGTACACATGTCGTAAATGTAGGAAAGACGGCCCTTGGGTGTGTGGGAGCTGTTAACTTCACTCCAAGATAAACCACTTGAGCACTGAGAACCTTCTTTGCGAATTGACCTGTGGTTGTGGGCAGGGGAATGGGATACCAGGCTGCTTGCTGTTTGTGCTGATCGACACATTTACATCGCAAAAGACACTGACAGAGAGATGCGAACTGATTTAAGGTGGGCCAGGATTATGAGTTCTTTCATAGGCTTTGGTAATTCTAGTGTTAAAAGTGTTGCCATCTTGTGAAGTGACCCGTGTCTAATTCTAGGATTTCTTCAACTGAAATTAAACAGAAATGGACTAATGTATCATGATTTCATAAATCTCCTTGGACAGGGCATCTTCTTGCATATTACATTGACATTGATATGGCACAAAGAAATAAAACAATTCTCTAAGCAGAATTATCTAAAATCTAAGATTACTCAGGAAGATGAAAAAGAAGAGTAGTGATCAAGAAAGGCTCTATTATAATAGAACAAATGAAAGACGGGCCTTGATGAGTAAACTTTACTCTTTGCAGTTTCAGATACTCGTAGAAGTCTTTAACCCAACTGAGGGTGGGTTTGTGAAATACTTCCAAATGACCATGATTAGTTAAACTATGTAATAAAAGCCAATACATTGGAGACTTCTCTACTGATGAGCACTGCATCTATCTATATCTATATCTATCTATATTTTTATTTCCCGTTTGGCAGGATGGTACATCTAGGGCAGTAAGTATTTGATAAGAAAGGACATTGATATATTTCAAAATTTACAGGTAACAATAATAAAAACTAAATGCCCCAAAATCTCTAAAATGTGTGAAATGATTTGATTGAGATTTGTCATTATTTACTAATACTATACTAACCTAAATGCTCTGCGCTACAGAGAGCACGCTTTATGCAAATGGACTGAGCAGAACCAATTGAAGGGTTGATGATGAAGAAGCGGCATGCTGGACATGAAAAGAGAAGATGCAAACGTGCTATAAAACTCCAGTGAGGGTGCCAGGCTCTGTAGCTGTGAGCATAGGTGTTGCTTTACTAGCATCAAAAAGGTAGGGAGAAAGAAACAAGAGGTAGAAGCAGTGTCCTCAGGTCCAAGTTAAGCCTGGATCAACACAGAGGGTTTAGGGGGAGAGGGAGGTTCACGGTGGTGGGCTTATCTATTGTGCCAAGATCATAATCTTTCAATTATACACATAATTAATTGCAGTAAGTCCCAGATGTGTTTAACCATTACATAAAATAATAGCCCCGGTTAACGCTACTTCATTACACGAACATGCACAACAGCCCAAAATGGAAACGCTGTACTCTCTACAAATGTATATAAATTTAAGACTGCATGTGATAATCATAGAGGTGGCTAAGACCCTGACAGCTACAAATCCTAGAAATACCCATGCACCAACAGCATCAGTTTAAACATAAGGATACTCCTTTTTAATAAACAGTCATATCTAGAGACTTTGACCCCATTGCCAAGCTCCTAAAGTACTTATTTTATATATGCATGTCTGCTTACTTTGAATGGAGATCCCCCATTCAAATTAAACTTTTATAGAAAGATAAGATACTTTATTTGTTCCCAAGGGAGAAATAAATATTACACATTCCTGTAAAATTATATATATATATATATATATATATATATATATATATATATATATATATGACACACACACACAAACACACACACAAACACACACAGTACTGTGCAAAAGTTTCAGGCAGGTGTGAAAAAATGCTGTAAACAAAGAATGCTTTCAAAAATGGAAGTATTAATCATTTATTTTCATCAATCAACAAAATGCAGTGAATGAACAAAAGAGAAATCTAAATCAAATCCATATTTGGTGTGACCACCCTTTGCCTTCAAAACAGCATCAATTCTTCTAGGTACACTTGCACACAGTTTTTGAAGGAACTCGGTTGGTAGGTTGTTCCAAACATCTTGGAGAACTAACCACAGATCTTCTGTGGATGTAGGCTTCCTCACATCGTTCTGTCTCTTTATGTAATCCCAAACACAGTCGATGATGTTGAGATCAGGGCTCTGTGGGGGCCATACCATCACTTCCAGGACTTCTTGTTCTTCTTTACGCTGAAGATAGTTCTTAATGACTTTGGCTGTATGTTTGGGGTCGTTGTCCTGCTGCAGAATACATTTGGGACCAATCATACGCCTCCCTAATGGTATTGCATGATGGATAAGTATCTGCCTGTATTTCACAGCATTGAGAAGACCATTAATCCTGACCAAATCCCCAACTCCATTTGCAGAAATGCAGCCCCTAACATTCAAAGAACCTCCACCATGCTTCACTGTTGCCTGCAGACACTCATTATTGTACCGCTCTCCAGCCCTTTGACGAACAAACTGCCTTCTGCTACAGCCAAATATTTCAAATTTTGACTCATCAGTCCAGAGCACCTGCTGCCATTTTTCTGCACCCCAGTTCCCATGTTTTCGTGCATACTTGAGTCGCTTGGCCTTGTTTTCACGTCGGAGGTATGGCTTTTTGGCTGCAACTCTTCCATGAAGACCACTTCATACCAGACTTCTCCAGACAGTAGATGGGTGTACCTGGATCCCACTGGTTTCTGCCAGTTCTGAGCTGATGGCACTGCTGGGCATCTTCCGATTTCGAAGGGTAATAAGCTTGATGTGTCTTTCATCTGCTGCACTAAGCTTCCTTGACCGACCACTGCGTCTACGATCCTCAACGTTGCCTGTTTCTTTGTGCTTCTTCAAAAGAGCTTGAACAGCACATCTTGAAACCCCAGTCTGCTTTGAAATCTTTGTCTGGGAGAGACCTTGCTGATGTAGTATAACTACCTTGTGTCTTGTTGCTGTGCTCAATCTTGCCATGACATGAAACTGCCTTCCACAACCTCACCTGGGTAGCAGAGTTTGGCTGTTCCTCACCCAGTTTTAAGCCTCCTACACAGCTGTTTCTGTTTCAGTTAATGACTGTGTTTCAACCTACGTGTGACATTGATGATCATTAGCACCTGTTTGGTATAATTGGTTGATCATACACCTGACTGTAATCCTACAAAATCCCTGACTTTGTGCAAGTGTACCTATAAGAATTGATGCTAGTTTGAAGGCAAAAGGTAGTAACACCAAATATTGATTTGATTTAGATTTTTCTTTTGTTTGCTCACTTTGCATTTTGTAAATTGATAACAATAAACAATCATTATATTTCTGAAAGCATTCTTTGTTTACAGCATTTTTTCCACACCTGCCTAAAACTTTTGCACAGTTCTGTACATATAATACATATATATATATATTATATATATATACATATATATAAAATCTGGAAAAAATATTTATTTATAGGTGGTTCAGTCACCAACCCCCCTTGGCCTGCGCTACGCACCAGCCACTTCATGTCTCTGCCGCTCATGTTACAAAGAGGGGGGCTGAACACACCCCAAGGAGATGCAATCGCTCTTCCGAAACACCCTCTTAAA
>NC_041404.2:97638347-97728347 GCF_900747795.2 Erpetoichthys calabaricus
ATCCTCGCCATCTGAAATTGACGTAACATCAACACCGTGTTGTGCTGCTCAAGTAAGCTTCACCCCCGCGCCTCGTAGGAGCGACGACGACACCGACAAAGACCTTGCCGTGTTTCAGCTATGCAGGGGTTCAACGCTAGAACACCTCCATCAGCACAGACGGGCATCTCGACCCAGAACCGGTTCGACCCTATCCGCATCCCCAGTTTGCCTTCAACCCCGGGTGATGTAATCGTGGTAGGTGATTCGATTGTAAGAAACCTCAATATCGCATGCCCTAATCGGAAATCTTTTGTTTCTTGTTTTCCCGGTGCTCGTGTCCGAGATGTGATGAGACATGCGCCGACAATCTATGAGAAGCACAAGAAAAGGGCAGTTGGATCCATTGTATTACACGCTGGCGTAAACGACGTAAGGCACAGACAGTCGTAAATTCTCAAGGTTGACTTCGCAGCACTAATTAAAGACACGAAGGAGAGGACCCCGTCGGCAAAGATCTTCATTTCGGGTCCACTATCTCTCGTCAGACAATCAAATGAATACTACAGTCGTCTGCTAGGATTAAACAACTGGCTGAAAGGCTTCTGCGAGATTCAAGACATCGGGTTCATCGACAACTGGGACCTCTTTTGGGAAAGGCCGCATTTCTTCAAGCAGGATGGCCTGCATCCGAATAGATTTGGAGCCCGGATCCTCTCCGAAAACATCGCTAAAGGTAATTCGTCTGTCTTGACTATTTCTACTCTTAACCTCTTCCGTAATGCTATTGCTGTGCTAGGACATGATAATTGTTTAACAAAGTCTTCCGTAAAAGTGCACAACATTAATACTCTAATAACCATTCTCAATGCACGTAGAAAATCTAGGCAATACGGCATAAGCACCAATAATTTAATTACAATTACTACTTTAGATGAACAGTGTATTAAAACTATAAACACAGACTATTGATTAAACAGAAAATACACACAGAGTGGCGCTAACAAAAATAAATGTGCGGTATTGATATTTGGAACAGAAACTTAGTATTCAGCTCTGCCCCTCTGAAACATTAAATATGGCACTATTAAATGTTAGAGCTTTAACTAACAAGATGTTTTTATCAGCGATCTTATTAGTGATAGAAAAATGTATTTTATTGCACTAAGTGAAACGTGGCTTAGCTCAGATGGCGCAGCTGTTTTAATCGAATCTGCGCCTCCGGATTACAGTTTTACACGTGTGGATCGCCAAGGAAAAAGAGGCGGCGGCCTAGCAAACATTTACTCAAGCCGGTTAAAGTGTAAAGATGTCAGTTTTGATAAATTCAAGTCCTTTGTGTATCTCACCGTTGTTATTCCTGGAGATTCTCACATTCTAGTATTATTCGTGTATAGACCTCCTAAATTTAACGCGTCTTTCCTTGAGGAATTCTCTGACTTAATGTTAATTTTAATTATGAACTATGACACACTTTTAATAATTGGCGACTTTAACTTTCATATAATCAGTGTGACCAAAAAGTAAAAGAATTCATGAACCTCCTGGACTCTTTTGATTTGAGACAGCTCGTTAATCAGCCTACACATAAAGCAGGTCATACGTTAGACTTAGTAATTACTAAAGGACTAAAAGTTGATGTAAAGCAGGTCATTGATATTGGTCTATCAGACCATTTTCTTCTACTATTTAATATAGAAATATTGATAGAAAACATTTAAGAGAAGCACATTGTTAAAAAATGCTTCTTTGACTCATCAGCAGCTTTAAAACTTGCAAACATTCTAAGCAATCAGTCCATTTATAGTGCCAACTATAATAGCAAGGAAAATGTAAATAGTAAGGTGGAAAGATTTAATACTAAAGTGAGAGCTGCTGTTGACATAGTTGCACCTGAAAAGACAGTTAAAAAATCTTCTAGCATTGTTATACCATGGAAGACCCAAAGAGTGTCTGATTTAAAGAGAACATGCCATAGAGCTGAGCATAAATGGAGGAAAACTAAACTAACTATCCACTATGAAATATTAAAGGTTAAAATAACAGAATACAATAACACAGCCCGTCTTGAGAGGCGCTGGTATTTCTCTAGGATTATAAATAACAATGCTAGTAATCCCAGAGTCTTATTCTCTACGATTGATCGTCTGCTAAACCCAGGTAACTCAAAGGAATGCCTCCAAAATACTTCCAGTAAAACCTGTGAGGGTATTGCTGTATTTTTCAATCAAAAAATTAATGATATTAGAAATAACATAGTATATCTCCCCAACACTAAGGATCCTCCTAAGCCCCGGTACTCCGTTACAAACAAATTAAATTCTTTCACCAGGATAGATTTACTTGATTTACATAAAATAATTTCTCAACTGAAACCCTCCACCTGCGTCCTTGACCCAATACCAACACGTTTTTTCAAAGAAGTATCTGACGTGCTAATTGATAATATTCTTGACATAGTGAAGTCGTCATTAGATACGGGGGTCTTCCCAGACTGTCTTAAGACTGCTGTAGTTAAACCCCTACTTAAGAAAAATAATCTTGACCTCTCTGCTCTTGAAAATTTTAGACCCATCTCTAACCTGCCTTTCTTAAGTAAAATTCTAGAGAAGGCAGTCATTACGCAGTTAAATGACCACCTCAATAAACATGCTGTTCTTGATAAATTTCACTCAGGTTTAAAGAAGAAATTACAGCACAGAAACTGCACTCGTTAAAGTAGTAAATGACTTGCGGGTAAATGCAGACTGAGGCCATTTATCTGTTCTCATCCTCCTAGATCTGAGTGCCGCATTTGACACCATTGATCATAATATTCTTAGAAATCGCCTTAGTCAATGGGTGGGCCTCTCTGGCAGTGTCTTAAATTGGTTTGAATCCTACTTGGCAGGGAGACAATTCTTTGTTAGTTGTGGTAATTACAACTCAAAGACACATGATATGTTATATGGTGATCCACAAGGCTCTATCCTGGGTCCGCTGCTCTTCTCAATCTACATGCTTCCGTTAGGTCAGATTATTTCAGGGCACAACGTGAGCTACCACAGCTATGCTGATGACACACAGCTGTACCTATCAATAGCACCTGATGACCCCGATTCTCTTAATTCACTAACACAATGTCTTACTTGTATTTCTGAATAGATGAATAGTAATTTTCTAAAGCTAAATAAAGAGAAAACTGAAATTTTAGTGATTGGCAATAATGGATACAATAAGGCTATCAGAAATAAACTGGATGCATTAGGATTAACACTAGAATTACCAGAGCCTACGAAAAAACTCGTATATCCGGCCCACCTTAAATCGCTTCTTAAATCCGTTCACACCTCTCCGCCAGCATCCTTTGTCCTCTAAATGTGCTGATAAAAGACAAGCTGCCAGCAGCCGGCTATTCCATCCCCCCACCGACTTAGAACATGAGCGAACTTTTCCCAGCTCATGCCTTGATTGATTATCTGGGAGTGAAGTGGAGTTTTACAGTGGAAATAATAGATCGTTATTCTAAAGTAATCTGTGTAAACACATTGTTAAAACAGAAACTTTGTCATATTTTAGTAATAAATGTTACAAAATGTAGTAGGCATAAACTATAGAATGTGTAAAGCCCGAGTTCCAAAGATCAAATAAACACTTTCACAAAAGCTTCAAGGATGGTACAACAGCCTCCGTGGCGTAGCGCGTTAAGATTTGCCTCTTAGAGCAATTCGATTCCCCACTGGGGATGAAATGTTGCTTTTTTTTTTCTTTTTAACCTCAAACGGACATAAAATTTATAAATTGGTATGCACTGTCAGTTAATGAGATCGTTATATTTTCATGTGGGATGCTCCTTTTAAAATATTTTTTCTTACTTAGAGAGTCAGATTGGGGGGAGGGGTGATGTTAGAGCGCCTGAGCTTATTCAGTGCAACAGGAACAACGCACGTTGATCTTTTTTTTTCTTTCAGTACATGTGTCTTCCCTGTTTATTTATATATCTCTGCCTGTCTGTCTCTCTATTACGCAGTGCTCGTCTGTCTGTGTGTTATGGATCTTAAAAATAACAGTTATAAGGACAGTTGTTCCTGTTAATTGCAGTCTCAATTGTTAAAAAAATATTTTAAAAGGAGCATCCCACATGAAAATATAACGATCTCATTAACTGACAGTGCATACCAATTTATAAATTTTATGTCCGTTTGAGGTTAAAAAGAAAAAAAAAAAGCAAAATTTCATCCTCAGCGGGGAATCGAACAGGTCTGTGAGGCGGCAGAGCTGTTGTGCTCTAAGAGGCAAATCTTAACGCGCTATGCCACGGAGGCTGTTGTACCATCCTTGAAGATTTTGTGAAAGTGTTTATTTGATCTTTGGAACTCGGGCTTTACACATTCTATAGTTTATGCCTACTACATTTTGTAACATTTATTACTAAAATATGACAAAGTTTCTGTTTTAACAATGTGTTTACACAGATTACTTTAGAATAACGATCTATTATTTCCACTGTAAAACTCCACTTCACTCCCAGATAATCAATCAAGGCATGAGCTGGGAAAAGTTCGCTCACGTTCTAAGTCGGTGGGGGGATGGAATAGCCGGCTGCTGGCAGCTTGTCTTTTACCAACACATTTAGAGGACAAAGGATGCTGGCGGAGAGGTGTGAACGGATTTAAGAAGCGATTTAAGGTGGGCCGGAAATACGAGTTTTTTTGTAGGCTCTGGTAATTCTAGTGTTAAAAGTCAAGACGGAGGTAAAAAGCTTAGGGGTAACTGTTGACTGTAATCTGAGTTTTAAATCACATATTCATCAGATCACTAGGACAGCATTTTTTCACTTAAGAAACATAGCAAAAGTTAGACCTCTTATATCATTGAAAGATGCTGAGAAATTAGTTCACGCGTTTGTTTTCAGTCGACTAGATCAGGGGTTCCCAAACTTTTCAGCTCACGACCCCCAAAATAACCGTGCCAGTGACTCGTGACCCCCACTATCCTCGGAAGTGGTTAAAATATACAAATGTTGCGCGCAACGGTGCACATGCGCCAATAGGCCTATCCAAACATGAGAATGACAACACGAAAGAACACAATGGTCTAACAACCATATAATTTTTTTTAATAGTAATTTACTCATTTGTTTAATTTCAACAAAATATCTTATCCAAACAAGAGCATGACAACAAAAAAGAACATAACGCTCTAACAACCATATAACTTTTTTCATCCAGCTCAGAAAACATATCAATCCTTCCTATTTCAACTCGCTCAGTCCAGCGCTCAAGTTTTCTCTTGAATGCGTGGATTTTATCATTTAGCGAAATTATGTGTGTGTTCTCACCTTGAAATGACATATTAAGTCCATTCAGTTTTTCAAATATGCAAGCCAAATACGCTAGCCTTGTTAACCAGTCAGGATCAGTGAGGTGATCAGCGAGCTGGGACCCATGCTCCATCAGAAATAAGCGCACTTCGTCCCGCAGCTCAAACAGGCGGCAGAGCACATTCCCTCGCGAAAGCCACCTGCCTTCTGTATGGAAAAGCAAGCACTCATGCTCCGATCGCAGTTCGTTACAGAGAGTGGCAAACAGTCTGATATTGAGTGGATGCGCTTTTATATTGTTGACCATTTTTATCGAAGTCTCAAGAACACGTTTAAGTTCTGGGTCAAGTGTTTTGCTCGCAAGAGCTTCTCTGTGTATAATACAATGCGTGAATTTTACGTGAGGCGCCACTTGTAAGACTCTTGCTTTAAGACCTTTCTTTTTCCCCAGCATCGCTCCAGCACCGTCTGTACACACACCGACGCACTCACTCCAAGACAGTCTGATGGCTTTTTAATTTGCATGTTTTTTTTAAATGTAACTATTAACTACTAGTTTTTATCTTTTGTTAGTTATGGATAAAATGTTATTTCTAAAAAATTAAATTAATTTCTAAAAAGTTTTTAAAAAGTACTTGATTTCTTGGAAATCATCTCACGACCCCCCCCCCCCCCCCAATGTCTCACGACCCCCCAGAGGGTCGCGACCCCCACTTTGGGAACCACTGGACTAGATTACTGTAACGCACACCCTCTCAGGACTACACAAAAAAGACATAAATCGTTTGCAACTAGTGAAGAATGCAGCTGCTAGAATCCATCCATCCATTTTCCAACCCGCTGAATCCGAACACAGGGTCACGGGGGTCTGCTGGAGCCAATCCCAGCCAACACAGGGCACAAGGCAGGAACCAATCCCGGGCAGAGTGCCAACCCACCGCAGGAGACACACAAACACACCCACACACCAAGCACACACTAGGGCCAATTTAGAATCGCCAATCCACCTAACCTGCATGTCTTTGGACTGTGGGAGGAAACCGGAGCGCCCAGAGGAAACACACGCAGACACGGGGAGAACATGCAAACTCCACGCAGGGAGGACCCGGGAAGTGAACCCAGGTCTCCCAACTGCGAGGCAGCAGCGCTACCGACTGTGCCACTGTGCCGCCCGCTGCTAGAATCCTAACTAGGAAAAGAAAATCCGAGCACATTTCTCCAGTTTTGATGTCGCTACACTGGTTACCTGTGTCATTCAGGATTGACTTTAAAATTCTGCTTATGGTTTATAAAGCCTTAAATAATCTTGCCCCATCTTATATATCGGAATGTCTGACATCTTATATTTCAAATCGTAACCTTTGATCCTCAAATGAGTGTCTCCTTAGAATTCCAAGAGCAAAACTTAAAAGAAGTGGTGAGGTGGCCTTCTGCTGTTATGCACCTAAAATCTGGAATAGCCTGCCAATAGGAATTCGCAGGCTAATACAGTGGAGCACTTTAAAAAAACTGCTGAAAACACATTATTTTAACATGGCTTTCTCATAACTTCACTTTAATTTAATCCTGATACTTTGTATATTCAATTCATTATACCCTAAGTTCTTGTCTATAAGCCGGACTCATGTATTAGCCGGAGACCAAAAATCATACGAATTTTTAAAATAAAATCGTATCATAGATAAGCCGGACTCATGGATAAGCCAAACGTACTATAACCTATAACTAATAGAAGGGAGGGAGGTCAGTGGTCTCACTCGCGCCCATTTAATTTCTTTAAGGGGGGAGAGAGTGTGAGATATTGCCGTCTCTCTCACTCCCCGCATGGCGCGGTTGGAGCGGCCGGAGCGCGTTCTTTCTGCTCTGGGCGTCGCCGAGTCAACACGAGCGCGTAGCGGTCATTTAAATTGTGATTTTATATGTAAGCATATTTAAATATATATCGCGGATTTCTGCGGACAATGGGTCTTTTAATTTCTGGTACATGCTTCCTCAGTTGGTTTGCCCAGTTGATTTCATACAAGGGACGCTATTGGCAGATGGCTGAGAAGCTACCCAACTTACTTTTCTCTTTCTCTCTCTTGCGCTTTCTCTGATCCTGACGTATGGGGATTGAGCAGGGGGGCTGTTTGCACACCTAGACGATACAGACGCTCGTCTAAAAATGCTGAAAGATTATCTTCACGTTGCTATCTTTTGTAAAGCTGATTCCTGAAAAGACATGCTGCACAGTGCTTCGCATACTTAAAAGCTCGAAGGGCACGTATTGATTTTTGACTGAAAAACAAACTCTCCCTCTCTCTCTCTTTGTCTGCTCCTGACGGAGGGGGTGTGAGCTGCCGCCTTCAACAGCTTTGTGCTGCGGTGCTTCGCATACTTAAAAGCCAAACAGACATATTGATTTGTTTGCTTCACTCCTTTGAAGAGGAAGATATGTTTGCATTCTTTTAATTGTGAGACGGAACTGTCATCTCTGTCTTGTCATGGAGCACAGTTTAAACTTTTGAAAAAGAGACAAATGTTTGTTTGCAGTGTTTGAATAACGTTCCTGTCTCTCTACAACCTCCTGTGTTTCTGCGCAAATCTGTGACCCAAGCATGACAATATAAAAATAACCATATAAACATATGGTTTCTACTTCGCGGATATTCTTATTTCGCGGGTGGCTCTGGAACGCAACCCCCGCGATGGATGTATAAGCCAGACTTATGTATAAGCCGATATTCTATTTTTTCATTTTCACAACTTTTTTCCTTAGATAAGCCGCGGCTTATTGACAAGAACTTAGGGTAATAACTATTCATGGTGGCTCTAAAATCCATATTAACCCCTACTCTCTCTTCTGTTTCTTTTTTCGGTTTCTTTGTGGTGGCGGCTTGCGCCATCACCATCTACTCAAAGCACCGTGATGTTCCAACATTGATGGATTAAAAGCCAGAAGTCTGCATGACCATCATCATCAAATCCTTCCGTGAGAACCCTAAATACAAAGAGGACCATTTCATTTATGTTAGGTAGAATGCCCAGAGGGGACTGGGTGGTCTCGTGGCCTGAAACCCCTGCCGATTTTATTTTTTTCTCCACCAGTTTGTGGAGTTTTTTTTTGTTTTTCCTGTCCTCCCTGGCCATTGGACCTTACTCTTATTCTATGTTAATTAATGTCTTATTTTAATTTCTTACTTTGTCTTTTATTTTTCTTTTCTTCATTACGTAAAGCACTTTGAGCTACATTTTTTGTATGAAAACATTCTATATAAATAAATGTTGTTGTTGTTGTTTTCATTCTCCTCTTTGCTACTACCTCCAGTAGGACCAGACTGAGTCCTATAACTGAAATTTCATGTACTTAATTCTTTAGTGAAATTTCTCAGCATACCTCAATTTTCTCTGAGATGTCTTGAATACAGCATGCTGTAAATTGTTTCAATTGTCAAAATAAAGAGCACTGTCAAATTTTAAAACTCATCTAAGGTATCTTAAAACAGAGAAACATTGTGTGTGACTTCAATTACAGATTGGTTTACACTTTCAAATTTACCCTGAGAAAGCACACCTTAACTTGTATATTTTCCTCCTTTACTAGTCCAACAGACACTACTAATGGCAAAACAGATTTCCAAAACATGTTACGTTACACAAGTGGAAAATTGTTATACCAGCCCATTTTAAACAAAACAAAATTGCCTGAATATTATAATGATTTGGAATTTCTCCAATAATTTATCAGAAAATCTTCATTACCTGCTCTTCATCATGGTTCAAAGATGCCAACACATTTACCTTGAGATTTAAAAAGATTTTAACTCTTTCTTTAGATACATCTTTCAAGAATGTTATGTTTAAGAAAAGAGAACTGAAGTTAATTATAGACCTTCCTGAACCAATAACGTATAATAGGACATTAATCAAGGTCTTTTTTATATCACTTGAATTGGAATCTGCTCTCTATGAAAGCTTTTGAGCCTATACAAGCCTATTTGAGCTAAGTTTTTAAACATGATATTGTAAAGAACGGCTTAATGTTTTTAAAATATACTAGCCAACCCGCCTTTTTTTTTTTTTATGATTTTTAAGCACAGGGAGAAAATTAACATTTGAAAAATGGGTAATGTAATAAATCACCAAGAAAAGTAACATTGTAACAATGCACGGAACGAACCAACACACAATTGTCCGCGACTGAAAACTGGCCGACGGCTATCGCGCCTTCTCCTCCCAGACCGAGGGATGGGGGTGGACGGCACTCGGGCAGAGTCCACATGCACCTCGCTTTCTCTATATAATCCACCAAGTTACCCAACCACGGTAGTAGCGTGGGGAGGGGGGTGTGTGTACAAAGGGCAGGGACGTAATCAGTGCGAGCGTATGACTCGCAGTTACTGGTAATTCCCCGGTTTGCAGCACGAATGGGGTTCAACGGCTTACACAAGCTTTTCTACGCACGTTGATCCATTCAGTGTAGCGCGCATGCAGTTACCTGATGCAGAAATCTGTATAACACTGAAAGAAGAGTTGTTTCAATGAAATACATTTGAAGCGGTGGCCATGGAAGGGAAATGAACAGTCAACGCGGCTTACAGCTGGATTGATGCCGTGTTTTGTGTCACCCGACCATGGTAGTATCGGGGGCTGTGGGGGGGGGGGGGGGTGTTTCGGGGGTTGGGTATAAAGGGTAGGGACGTAATCAGTGGGAGTGTATGAACCGGACTTCCTGGGAATTCCTCGTTCGTGGAGAACAAATGCAAGCCCTGGTTGATCCATTCAGTGTAGTGCGCGTGCAGTACGGGACCATCCAGGGGCATCAGAGACCTGTTAATGCTCAATATCATGCATAATTATTTACTGAATGCAAAACACTTCCGGAAAGACACAGTTGTCTAAAACGGGTTGGTCTGAGAATACAGCAGTAAGTGAATGAAAAGATGGAACTCTGGAGAGAGCAAAATACAACACAATAGTGAACCCACGGCATAACAAACGCTGCATAAATTATTTATTGATGGTTGAACACTTCTGGAAAGACACATTTGTTTAAAAAGGGAGGGTTTGAGGATACAACAGAAAGTGAATGAAAAGATGGAACTCTGGAGAGAGCAACATTTTTGCAGTGTTACCGATTGTGCATATTAAATCTTGAAATCCTTTGAGTAACTAATTAACTAACACCCACCCACTCAGCTTGTGTGAAAAAAATGCGCCCGTTCTTTCATCATTTTGTTGCAGCCTATCAAAGACTTGCTGATCATGTTTTCTAGACTCAATATACATTGTCTTTTCACTCAGCGCGGACTAATCTGCTACATGGCTGCGTTTGAAAAACCGACTTATCCCTGATGAGTTTCACCAGCATTAATGATTAGGAATCTGGTTGGAACAAAACCCTGCAGCCACAGGGGTTCACCAGGACTGAGTTTGGGAAACACTGCTGAACACAGACGAAACCGACTCAGGTGAGGAGTCGGGGAGGGCAAAGTAGTTGTAGCTATTGATTATTCAGTGTTGTTTGCCTGGGTGTCTGATCTGCGTTGACTGACATGGCTATTTTCTGTGTATCCCATGGTTGTCTTCCGGCAGTGTGAATGCCTCGAGAGACAGGGCGTCCTTGTGTGGTGAGTTGTTGCAGTTTGTGACCACATCGCCGAAGTTATCCCAATGCTGGCAAACAAAGCCAACAGCCATGTTGCGAAGTTTGAGAGCAACAGTTTCGTCAATGACATTTTTCCAAAAAAACCCGACTGATAGGCAGGTTTTCGATGGGGGACGCGGTCGGGTGTCGTAACCGAAAATAATAATGAAAAGTCAACGTGGCTCAGAGGTGTATGTGGACTCATAGCACAGACGAAAGGGACTAACTGGGTGGTCGGTGAGTTTTTGCGTCCAGGCACATGAGCAGGCAGTATGAATGCCTAGAGAGCGAGGGTAGACGCGGGCCGGGAAAAAAAGGAGTGTTGGTGGGCGGGGAAACGTCTTCCGTGTTCCTGCAGGACCATCTAAGAAGACGCATGTTTGTCGCGGATGCGAATTGCTGTATGTAGCGTGTAAAACAGTTTGCTATGGTGCACGCAGTCGTGCCTCATAACCAAAAAGTCAACGTGGCTCAGAGGTGCATGTGTACTGTAGCCCTGCCGAACATAAATGATGTCGTTTTTTCAGACATGTCGCGTCCAAGTTGGTGGGCGTGGCTCTGCGAGTTGTCGTCATATCCAATGGTCTTGGGTGTCTTACTTGTCGGCGGCTTAGTGAATCCACGCCCTTCCGGCGTGCTTTCCATGGGTGGCTACTTGTCTTCCGGCTTAGTGAATTATATATATAGATTCTAGTAACACATAATTTTGTTCTATTTTCATTTATCTTTAATATGACTCACTGTTACAATAATATTTAATAAAAAGGGAAATTCAACTGTCAAATCAGTTAATGTCCCAGAAGTCCCTGAACATACTAAATATTACGACATTCATACATTTTCTAACTTTTTGTTTATTGACAATACACTGTCTTATTTCTTGCAAGCATATGGCAATTACGCGTGTTAGTTGCAAATTACTGCAACTATCTGGTTCATTTAAACATTATTTTAGTACAAATCAAGAATGGTAATTGAAAAATGGATAAAAAAGGAAATGTAACAATTTATACCAAAAGTTTATAATTATGACTAAAGTGGTTATACAGATAACATCATGAAATGCTGTAAATAAAATAAGAAAAAAAACAACAATTCTGCATATATAAATACTAGTTTCCTTGGGAATGCTGATGAAGTGGTCCAGGCCAGGAGATACACTTATTTTTGAGGCAGAGTATTTTTTTATTCATATTTTATTACCTGAACCTCTCCACCACAAAATGCATATTTTCTATTTCTTAATTTGTTCAAGTTATTCACCCTCACCAAAAAGTCATGCTTTTCATAATATGAAACTCAAGATGGCGAACGATCTCTAAAAGATTACATTTTGTATTATAGGATTGTGCTTTTTGGACATTTTAAAATTTCCCTTATTTATTTATTATTTTATGTTTCTATCTTCTCTATTTAATCATTTGATATAATCATTATTTTAAATATGGGGTGAGCCAAAATGAAGTACCACATTTCTCAAAAGCAATGGGTGAGGCAGAGGTAGCCGAATGGGTTGGGGGTCCTTTGATAAGCGATCCCTTGTAGTTTTCAGTCGGCAACATGCCTTGATCCGGTGTGCACCGTGCTTTTGCTGTCAAAGCATTCTTCAAAAACAATGAATCCATCATCACTACAGAACACGCCTTCCGAATGCACTTCAGCATTCCTCCTAACGGCGACGATCCCAATTTGGAAAACAACTCTTCAGTGGGTGGCTAAGTTTAGGCAGACAGGTGCAACATTGAACACATAATCTCCAGGCCGTCCTTGGACTGTATGATCGCCTGAAAATATCCAAGCTGTAAGGGCATCAATTTTGCAGTCTCCCAGCTCACAGCCACCCTTATGCCTTAGGCATTTCCAACACATCTTTGAGAAGGATTTTGCATAATTTCCATCCTTACAAAATGATGGTAAGTGCAGGAACTCAGAGAGACTGGGAGAGCCATAGAGTTGTGCGCGAACATTCTGCAAAATGTTCTGAGATGCCATCGTCATGTGCAGCAACAAGGCACATTTCAATTTGAACTGTTGCGTAAATATGCAAAAATTCCGCTATTGGGCTGAAACCAACCCTTGTGAGCTTCATCACAGACTCCTGCACAGTGAGCGTGTTACAGTTTGGTGCGCGTTACAAAATTTGGCATTGTAGGCCCTTACTTTTTTGAGGAGGGGGTAGCCACAGTCATCATCACTTCAGAACGTTACACTGAAATGCTAGAGAACTTTTTGCAACCTCAACTGGAAGAAATGGATGTGGCAGATGCCTGGTTTCAACAGGATGGAGCAACAGCTCATACAACGCAGAGATCCATGCAAATTTTGCAGGAGACGATTCTGGGGAAGCTGATCTCCCTGTGTGGCGATGTTGGGTGGCCTTCAAATTTGTCTGATTTCACTCCATGCAATTTGTGGGGTAATCTCAAGTCGAAGGTATACACATACCAACCTCAAAACCTTGAAGACCCCAAGGACACTATTCGCCACGAAATCGCTGCTATTACCCTTGAAATGGCCGAACAAGTCATGCGAGCATTTAGAAATCGACTCGAAGATATCATTTTTAAAACACAGTAAAAAAAAAATCTATTTTGCATACCCTTTTTGTGTCGCAATGAAATTTTTTTTTATCTTGTAGTATTTTTGTATAATAAACATTTGACATGTGGTACTTCTTTTTGGCTCACCCTGTATACAGTGGGTTGAAAAAGTATTCAACCCCCTCTGGAAAGCCACCATATTTCCATCTTACATCATTACAACCTACAAAAATCACAAATGCACAGTATCACAGTGAACTTTTACCTCTCTGTGTACATATTTTGAAACATTTAGAGCTTGGTGAACTAAACAAATGCAAATTGACAGTCAAGTTGTGAAAAATGCTGTTGAAAACGTAATTGACCCCTTCACATGACACATAGTCAATACTTGCTAGCAGCACCCTTTCAGGCAATAACTGCTTGCAATCGCTTAGCACATCTGGATAGAGGCAATTTTTCCCATTCTTCCTTCCAGAACTGCTCCAACTTGTGCAAAGTCTGAAGGCTTTCGTTTGTGAACTGCAATTTTGAGATCGCACCACAAGTCTTCAATCAGATTCAGATCCGGAATCTGGTAGGCCACTGCAAAACCTGGATCTTCTTTTTGTCAAACCATGCTTTGGTTACTTTTGCACAGTGTTTTGTGTCATTATCCTGCTTAAAGTGGTAGCGTTGTCCATTTTCTTCCAAAATCTTCCTTCAATATGGACAAGGAACCCAGTGCCCGCCCTAGAGAAGCAGCTCCAAAGAATGATGCTCCCCCCACCATGCTTGATGGTAGGTATGGTGTTTGCCAGATCATTGGCAGTCCCTTCCATCCGCCAGACAAACGCCTTTCTGTTGAGGCCAAAAAGTTCAATTTTGGTCTCATCAGATCAAAGTACATGACTCCAGAATGCAGAACTCTTGTGAAGATGTCTGTTAACAAATTTTAATAGAGCTTTCAGATGACATTTTTAAGTAGTGGCTTTTTTCTGGCAATTCTGCCATACAGCCCCCTCTGTGCAAAACCTTCGATATTGTAGTCTTGTGCACATCCACTCCAGAGGCAGATACTGACCTTTGCAGGTCACCGAGAATAACCTTAGGATTTGCTCTTACTTCTCTGACTAGTTTTCTTGACATTATTTTAACAGGGCAGCCTGACCTACGCCGGATGACTATGCTTCCAGTTGTCTTCCACTTCGCTAGGATAGCCTTCACAGTGGACACACTGAGGCCTAGGAGCTTCGCAATCTTCTTGGCACCATTGCCATCTTTAAACTTCTTAATCACAGTGGTTCTCGAGTCATTAGAAAGTTCCCTTATCTTCATTTTTGTCAGTTTTTGAGGTTTCACCAAATAAGCCACTTGTACGGATTTCTCAGTTGTATGTTCATAAGAACTGGCCTAAATAATCAATTACTGTATAGACCAGTCAATAAACTAGAAGATTAATTGCTTGATTGTTTACACCTGTTTTCATTACCCTTATTGCATTGTTAACAATCATACAGTCTCCAAACTATATGGGGTTGAATATTTATTCAACAGCAGATTTCACGGATATGTTATTTTTTTTGCAGCAGAATTTGATTTTCAGGATTTTTTTAGTGAAAATGTATTGTCCAAGAGGCCCTTATTTATATGTAACAGTATGAAACTAAAGATGCATTTTCATAGAAAAATATTATAGGAAATTTAAACTTTGTCAAGGGGGTTCGAATACTTTTTCAACCCACTGTATTCCACTACTATTTAAACCAGTAAAATATATTTGGGTTCACTATATGTACTTGTGGCTTTACCATCACTGCCTATAATTAGTCAGTTTGAAAGTAGATGGGTTTCTTGCTGTTTTTTTTTTTGTTTTTTTTTTAAATGACTCGCACTGCCAAAAATTAAAGGTTAATTAAGATAAATTATTCCTGACAAACCAGAAGCCTTTTAGTTTTGTTCAGTCTGTTGCATACCAGCATTAATACCATAACCAATTCTGTTTATAGTGTGAAGAGTTTAAAAGAAAATTTATTACAGTTATATAATCATGTTACTTTGTCTTATCTATCTAAAGTTATACAAGGGTAAATAAACATGCAATGATATTCCATCTACCACAAGTTTTTGATAAAATCAGAAAAATGTTTATTGGTAATTCTAATAGAGCACAGGTTCAAAAAGCTACAAAGTGCTCAGAATACCAGTATCTTAATAAAGACTGTTCACCCCTAACCCATTAACAGCTGTGTTTGGTGTTCTCCCAGAAGGTCGTAAAGTGGAGAAGGACAAATAAATCTTAAATGCTTTTATCTCACTACTAGCACATAGACTTATCTTGCTCAACTGGAAGAATCCCAACCCCCCACCTTTAAGTCAGTGGGTAACTGATGTCCTGTACTATCTGAAATTGGAAAAAGAAATCAAATTGTCAGTCAGAGGATCTGTTCAATTTTTTTTTTTTTTTTTTTAATATGGCAGGATCTAATCAATACAGTTTTAGAATAAACTTCCATATTGGTGAAAATAATACTTGTGCTTCCTTGCTGCTTCAAAGATTTTCTTTGTTGGCTGGCTCTCCTCTCTTTTGGGTGGGGGTTGAACTTTGGTTTTGTTAAGTTTCATTTGATTGTAATTATTATTATTTGCTTTTAATAAATATTAATAAAATAAAAAAACAGACTGTCCTTTTTCAGAAATGGATAGCTACTTTTTATGTTTCTATACAGTAAATAGATTGGGGAAAAATATAATGGAATGTATAGTAAAATTAGAGGTGTGTATATATTACTTAAAAAATAAATAACTAAAACCACCCCGAGGAACTTTTTAGAACAGCCTACATAGAGAATAACTATGTACAGTACTAGGCTTGTGCCAATAAATAACATTGGCAACTGATAACTAATCACTTACAATAGCCAATGGAGATTACTTTGGTAATGATATGCAACATATGTTTGAACACATCCTAAATACCCAATTTACACAAGGCACTTTTATCCTAGTGGTATATGGATAGGCTGTAAATGCACTATACATGTGCAGTGGAACCTCGGTTTGCGAGCATAATTCGTTCCGGAAACGTGCTCGTAGTCCAAAGCACTCATATATCAAAGTGAATTTCCCCATAAGAAATAATGGAAACTCAGATGATTTGTTCCACAACCCAAAACTATTCATATAAAAATGATTAATACAAAATATAAAGTAAAAATACATAAAACAAATCAACCTGCACTTTACCTTTGAAAAGAATCATGGCTGGTGTGAGTGAGTTTCTAAACTCTTGTGGGATTGCACCCAACGGGACGACATGCGGAAGAGCATCCCAAAGCAATCGCAGTCTCCCAGTGCTGTAGCAGTTCACCGTAAAAGCAAATCTGAAAAGATCGCGGACATGCTATAAGCGCCTGCCATCGATGGGTGATACAAGGAACAAGGAACATTATAAATGCGCAGGGCCCTGCCTGACTGCTGTGCCTGTGTATAGGAGAGTGGCAGATCCCGCTACAATAAATAACCACGCTGTTGCTGTTTCAAGCTGAATAAAGGTGGTGTTGCTAAAGTACTGAGACTCAACTTCGTGTTTTAGGGTGCAAGACGGGGACTCGCATATCACATCACACACGCGTGCGCGAGCACCCACACACGAGCATGCGCGTGCGCACACACACTTACTGTACACACACACGCGAGCAAGCACATACACATACATATATACATACATACATACACACACACACAGAGTCACAATGCAGTAAACAGTATACGCTCGTACGGATGTTGACTATATGAGTGAGGCACGCCGACTCAATGGAGAATAGGAGACGATTGCCCACAATCCCGCAGCGAGAGAGAGAAGAACCATCAGCTCAGTTGTGATCACATGACGCTCAGCAGACAAAGCGTATACATACTACTCGTTCTGCAAGACCTCGCTCGTTTATCAAGTCAAAATTTATTAAAAATTTTTGCTCGTCTTGCAAAACACTCGTAAACCAAGTTACTCGCAAACCGAGGTTCCACTGTATTGTGTTTATACAAATTCATTCATTTTATTTCATTCATTTTTTTCCTTTGCAAAATGCAAATTAGTGTTACATTGTGTACATTTTTACTAATAATGAAGGCCCGTGGATTATTAACAGACAGATGAAGTTTGATTATGCTACAATAGTAGCAGCACTTATCTAAGCAAGTATGCTACAGTCAGTGAATTGGATCAAGAATGGTGGGATAGAATATTGTTTAAATCATACAGTCATGGCAACTGGCAGTCAAGTTTCCATACTTGTGAAAACTGCAGCCTCTACTGAGAAAATATGAGATTTTGAAAATGTATATCTGTCAAAAAGCGTACTGCATTGATGTTACAGTATGTTGCCACTGGTGCTGGCTTTAACATCTTGAGCAATGTTTTTGGAATAAGAAAAGGTTTAGTAAGACAATGAATTTGGGAAGTGTGTTACAGGTCTGGACAAGACATACATCAATCTCCCACGAGGGGAACAACTCCATGAAATCATGGATTACTCTGAAAGGAGATGAGGAATCCTCAGTGCAGCACTGCACCTGATAGGTCACATAGCCCAACATTTACTCCAAATTAATTTAATATTAATTATTATTACAACCAAAAAGGATGATGTCTTAGCAAAAAGGTAAATTTCTGCCATATGGGAAAGAGGCTTTCATTCAGTTTCCACCATTCACATGGACTAATACGTCCATCGGTTACTCCTTCCTCTAGATAACAAGTTATATGCACCTTTGCTCAATTTCTTACAATGAGGCTGACTGTTATTTTAGGCTTCCCAAGAAGAGGGCCCAAAGTAGTTTTTGTTATTACCTCCTTTTTCCTTCCTCTATTGGTCTTGATGGATGCTAGATGGTGATTTGTTTTGTTTGCCAGAAATCTGCCATTTCACTATCAGGTCTACTTGTTTTCCCTTTTCAATAGTGGATGTATTCATACATTCACCACTATACTGTGAATCTAGCACTGCTAATTAGTTCTAATATTATATTATATTACTATATATATCATCTTATTGTAAGTCTATTTGCTCCACTATCCCTTTATGATTAATGCTATTAGCAAGTATTTTGCTTTGAAGCCTAAATACAGCCAAAGTGGACAAATTGTTAGATAAAATGAAGTCAACCTTTTCATCCAAGCTTTTCTTTATTAAATAAGGAACTTCTCTAACTTGTTATAGTGCATGGATATTTACAATAAAGACCCAAACTGTAAATTATAGGAACTATCCATCCATCATCCAACCCGCTATATCCTAACTACAGGGTCACGAGGGTATGCTGGGGCCAATCCCAGCCAACACAGGGCACAAGGCAGGAAACAAACCCCGGGCAGGGCACCAGCCCACCGCAGTTATAGGAATTAAAGAATAACAATTTTGGCTTACTCAGTTAAAATAATTATGTCCCACTCTCAGTCTTAATCAGCAGTGTTTAACGGGATGATTAATCAAGAAAATGAAACATCTTCTCATCTGCATTTCAGCTGAAGCGGCTTGTGAATTTTTTTTGGAATCTCGACAAATGATCCAGACAGTTGTGGCTGAAATCATGGTTGGTCTACCTGATTTTGGCTTGGTAACAACATAACCCCTAACTTCCCACTTTTTTTTTTTTAATCGGAGTTTGAACACTACTGACTGGCATTTTCACATCTCCAGATATCTTTTTATAACCTTTTCCTGATTTATACAATCCAACAGCCTTTTCTTGCAGGTCCTTTGACAATAAACCATTACTTAAAAAGTCAGACCTTGACCCACATATACTAAATAATTATAGGCCTATTTCAAATTTACCGTTTCTCTCTAAAATACTAGAAAAAGTAGTCGCCAGTCAGCTTCAGACACACCTTACGCATTACAATTTATTTGAGAAATTCCAGTCTGGTTTTCGCACTGGCCATAGTACAGAAACGGCACTAACACGGGTTGTAAACAACATTCTGATATCCTCTGATGAAGGAAACTCCACTATAATTATGTTGTTGGACTTAAGTGCAGCGTTTGACACCATCGACCATTCTATTTTACTGCACAGGCTAGAAAATGATGTTGGGCTTACAGGCACCGTTCTTGCTTGGTTTAGTTCTTACTTACCAAATCGATTCCAATATGTACAGAAATGTGCTGACAGTACTCCATCATTATACACAGAAGTTCAATATGGTGTCCTGCAGGGCTCAGTACTGGGACCTTTACTGTTTTCACTTGACATGCTTCCACTGGGATCTCTCATTAGGAAACATAATGTTAATTTTCACTCGTATGCAGATGACACCCAGTTATACCTTTCATTTAAATCAAATGAAGTTTCTCCAATGTTGTCTTTAATTAGTTGTGCTAGCGAATTAAAGGAGTGGATGAATGAGAACTACTTGTCTTTAAATACAGATAAAACAGAGATGTTAATTGTTGGAGGGAATGATGCTGATCACAACAATATTTTGTCATCATTTAACTCCGTTGGAATCCCAGTCAATTTTACTGAATCAGCCCGCAATCTAGGAGTTACTGTATCTTTGACTCTAGCACGTCATTTAAAGCGCATATTACAAAGTTGTCCAAAACATGTTTCTTCCATCTTAAAAATGTTAGGAAATTAAGGCTTTTTTTAAATAAACAGGATTCTGAGAAACTAATTCATGCATTTATCTCTAGTAGGATTGACTACTGCAATGCGGTGTTCACTGGATGTTCAAACTGTTCTTTATACAGCCTCCAGTTAATCCAAAATGCGGCTGCAAGAATTATTACAAGAACAAGAAAATACGAACACATAACTCCAGTTCTTAAATCCGTACACTGGCTCCCGGTTAAGTTTAGGGCAGATTTCAAAATCCTTCTTTTAACATATAAAGCATTAAATGGTCGAGGTCCGGCTTACTTGTCTGAACTTATCATGACTTACAAACCTGAGCGCACATTAAGATCTCAAGATGCCGGTCTGCTTATGATTCCAAGGATTAATAAAATAACAGTGGGAGGTCGGGCTTTTAGTTACAGGGCCCCTAAACTGTGGAATGGTCTGCCTGCTACTATAAGAGATGCCCCTTCGGTCTCAGCTTTTAAATCCTGGCTGAAGACTCACTACTTCAGTTTAGCATATCCTGACTACAGCTGCTGATTAGCTGTACAGACTGCATCTCTGTTGTTAGTCATTAGCACTTAAACATAAGTAACATGACAGTTATAATTCTATAATAACCCTCACTTATTCTGTTTTTCTTCTCGGTACTCAAATGTGGCACTTGGTGCCATGGCCCACCTGCCAAGTTGTTTTGCCTGCCTAAGGAAAAGTCATCCCAGATGGAGGATCGCAGGAATCGTGGGAAAGAGGGGTCCTTTCATCGGATTGGCTGGCCCAGCACTGTTTCAGCCGTGGAATGGCCAAATGGGGGAGGAAGCTTGAAGGATGAGGTCTCCAGGACTCTACACAAATCCAAATCTTATTATGGGATATATCACCTACTGTTAAATTCTGCTCTGTACTTCTAAAATTTATATTTTTTATTTCTTACTATATTGAGGAATTGTTCTGTTCTGTGTACTGCATTGTATTGTATTGACCCCCTTCTTTTGACACCCACTGCACGCCCAACCTACCTGGAAAGGGGTCTCTCTTTGAACTGCCTTTCCCAAGGTTTCTTCCATTTTTTCCCTACAAGGTTTTTTTTGGGAGTTTTTCCTTGTCTTCTTAGAGAGTCAAGGCTTGGGGGGTTGTCAAGAGGCAGGGACTGTTAAAGCCCATTGCGGCACTTCCTGTGTGATTTTGGGCTATACAAAAATAAACTGTATTGTGTTGTAATTATTTTGCTTTCCCCATGGCTCAGTATCCAGCAAAGTCAGTGTAGCTCTGAATGAATTTAAATTGACTATTTATACACAGACACTGATTACAATAATAAAAAAATAAAAAAAAAACTTAAAGGTGTGGATATTCTCCCTTAATTACCTTTAATTTGAACCTGTGTGTATCAACTTGTGCATTTATTATCAGCCCTAACATTCAAGTGTATGTAAACTTTGATCATAATTTCAGTTATCATTATGATTTAAAATGCGCACATATAATTAAGTGATAATAAATTGCCTTACCTGAGCACACTCCCTAATTAAAAGGAAAGCTTTCAGCATGATTATTTATGTTTTGCAAACAGTGCCCAATATTAAACAAATTCTGCCAGGGTATGTAAACTTATCAGCACAACTGTATACACTGCAGCTACAAGACATTATCATTACTAGACTCTCTTGTATTTTGACATCTTGTCTTTAAGATTGATCTGTATTGCGTCTATGGTATATCTACCTGAATAATACAAAACAGAAACATGTAATAAAATCTTTAAAAGTATACTTTGAAATATGCTGCACGTGTCTTTTCACTCATACACACAAGCAAAAATGTGTTAAAATATAAGGTATGTAGTTTACAACAAATCAGCAAAATATTTTTAAAATCAAACATGGGCTCAGATAAGCAGTTTATATCTGTATAACAAACTCTGAAATGATTTAATGTAAAATATTTTAACTTTCTTGTCTGAATGTCAACTAACATGTGTACTGTACACATTGATATCTCACGGACAGTGGCGGCTCATAGCTAAAATTAGTGGGGGTGCTGCTCCATAAAATTTTTAGCCTTTGTTTTAAAATTGTGTAAAAGGAAACAAACATGTATAAAAAGAATATTTATTCAGAAACTTGATAAAATCCTAAAAGAACAAAATCAAACATTTCTTACTTACTATATCCTAAATTGTTACAGTTCAAGCTTGATCTATTCATTTAAAAATGAAATCTATTCTTCTCGTTTTAATTTGCGCGAAAAGATCAATAATTTTCTCCTTGATCTCTGGATGACAACTGAGGGAATTTTTCTCCATTGAAAGCAGGGGTCGGCACTGCGGAAGCGACAGTGCTCTCTCTCCCTCGCAGCCTCGCGTGCTGCTTCCTATATGCGCATGCGCACAACAGCCAAACACCACGCCTCTGGAACTGTGAAGCGCACAGTTCCATACAAAGATTATTGTATCTTTTTCATAAACTGGGGGATGTCTGCTGACATTAAGCTTAAGGATTATATATTGTACAAGTACAAAGAAAGAATTAAAGAAAAAAGGACTCATTATATTAAATGTTATCGATAATATCAAGTGGAAATAGGGGGTGCTGCAGTTCCACAGTGCCTATCCGCGAGCCGCCACTGCTCACGGACGAATACAAAGACTGTAATTAGGCTTAAGTCAAAATTCTTAGCAGCTATTAATTTATAACAAGAACATGTGATATTAAAACCAAAAAAGGAAGGGAAAAATGCAAGAGATAAAACAAAGTTCATAAGATCTGGCTAAATTCCACAATGGTATAAATCTGAACATCAATTATTCTTCTTGTAAAATTGAGAAGTTTCAGAAATTGAAAAATTTTACTGATTTAACTAATAGTCATGGTAACAAGAAAACTTTACTTACACTATAGTACACTCTGTATTGTCTTCTGACAAAAAGGGCATAAATTAATTAATAACAATATGTGAAAAAAGAAAAACAATCATATATCTAAAAAGATATAACTGAAGTTGACAACTACCCTTCTATGTTCCATTCTTTTCTACACAATTACCACTCACTGATTAGGATGCAACTTAAAATTAACAAGTTCTAGAACCGTAACAAAATCTAAACTCGTGTGCAGTTCCCCCAGCAAGGCCCAGTCATTGCCCTGTGAGACAGTACATTGTGAGCTCTCTGTTAGACTGTCTGTGTTCATCATGAACAAATTGGTACTTGTTGTGAGCAGCGAGAAGTGACCTGATTGGTCTCCATCCATCGCGAAGCATCCTGCAAGTGATTAAACTCGACGAAGGCGAATCCTCGGCTCTGACCTGGAGATACAGCATTCAGATACAGATACGCAGTGTATTAGTGTCAGTGTCAACCAGCCTCCTCTTTGAAGCACATATACAGTCACAGTAAAAACAAAAAGGAGAAAGAAAAAGAGCTAGATAGAAAAACAATGGCCTGTAATGAAAGGAACTGAACGTCTCTTACTTTAAAAATATTAACAGTGATGGGGAAAAGGAAAAAATACATAAAAAGATATTTTACTTAAAAATGTACACTTTTTATTATTCTGGACAGTGGCCAAACATTTAAGAGTTAACAAAGAAGTTAAGATTTTAGTTGTTACTTTAAAATGCTTTTTGTCTCATTCAGACCAAAAACTTGAAACAATAAAGCAGACTAGAATTGTTATTGTATCACTGCCAGTAAAATAAATAAAGCAACGAAAACAGCTAGAGAAAAAAGGAAATATTTTTAAGTATTTACCAACATAGCACAGGATATGTACTGACCAAATGGAAATAATAACTTGTGAATCAGAGTAAGTGAAAAAATATATCAATTAAATATTCTTTAATACTCTTTTATAAGACTTTATTTAAATAAACTTACACTTACTCTTGTACTACTTAGTCATTACAACATTTCATTTTAAAAATGCCAACATTTCCTTACCCGGGCAACTTTATGGGAATTAAAAATAGCAAGAGCATGTGGCTGAAAAGAGCATCCACAATAAAATGACTAGCTGGATTGTTGCGCCTGTCCATTTGAAAGAGTGTTAAATTACTATGATTCTTAACAAAACTACAACTTGAACAATTGTTTAAAATTCTTCCTAGATAAATGATCTGCAATTGGTATTGTTTCTACCTCAATTCAACAAAAACAAACTGCCGATAATGATTTCAATTATATTTTCCAGGAAACAAGAAAATTACAATGGTAACGATTTTATTTGAATTCATCAATTTATAACCAAAATATCTAAAATTATTAAGCTCAAGATGTATTAACATAGTTTAAGTAGGTATGGCTACTATTTTGATTCAATATTGATGGCTGATGAATTACTGCTGTTAAATATATAAAAAGGGGGTCCTCTTTAACACTAGAATTACCAGAGCCTACGAAAAAACTCGTAGATCCGGCCCACCTTAAATCGCTTCTTAAAACCTTTCTCACCTCTCCGCCAGCGTCTTTTGTCATCTAAATGTACTGATAAAGACAAGCTTCCAGCAGCCGGCTATTCCATCCCCCCAACGACTTAGAACGTAAACAAGCTTTTCCCAGCTAATGCCTTGATTGATTATCTGGGAGTGAAGTGGAGTTTTAGAGTAGAAATAATAAGATTGTTATTTGGAACACACGCATTTCATATGTGTTGCATTTCTACAGTAATCTGTGTAAACACATTGTTAAAACAGAAACGGTTTACAATATTCTAGTAGTAAATGACAAAATGTAGGCATAAACTATATAATGTATGAAGCCTGAAGTCCAAATATCAAAGAAACACTTTCACAAAAGGTACAAAAAAAAGCCACCACCAAAAAAACCCGTCTTAGTGTGAGACATTGACATGACTTAACTATCACTGCTTCCGTGGCGTAACAGTATCAGTCGCTGACTGGGAATCAGAAGGTCATGAGTTCGATCCTGCACAACTCCCATTTGAGAAGTGTTCTTATTTTCACTATTGTAGAATAAAAAGATACATTTGATTTCAGTCTGTAACAGCCGGTGTAATTTATGATATTTGTAAAGGTTAGCTTTATTTTTTTAAAATTCACTTTTCATTGTCTCAGTCGCGTTCAGGATCCATCCCTACCGCCCCCCACCTGACACTGCTGTTTTTACATAAAGACGCGCTAAAGTTCTGCAATGTATCACGATACATACGACCACGTGTTTTTTTCCCCCAGTATTGCCAGTCCCCACATGTTGCTGTATGCTGTTTCTTTTGTACTCCAGGACATGCAGAGGAGAGCATAGTAAAGAGCAGTAACTTCAGCGCTATATGCAATCATCAGACACTCCCCATCTGATGCTGTTTTCACATAAAGACGCGCTAAAGCTCTGCAGTGTACTTGTGACTGCATTGTCGTACCAATGCTTGCGAACTGAAGTGTCTGCATGCATTTTTCGTGGCATTATACGTGTATTTTTTGAGCATGCCCATGTAGCTCAAACACAGGAACATATGTTGATGTAAAAGTATAACAAAACAAGTGCACTTTTATTCAAGACTATAACCGAAGAAAAAAGAAAGCAAGTTACAGTAGGTGGAATGCTAAGAACTGCTGATTTCCATTCTGTGCTATATAACTGTTAACATTTGAATCTGATGATTGCATATAGCGCTGTCTGATTTAGTGTGCGCAAGAACATGCAGGTGGCCAGTTGCTGAGTGCTACAACACACATTTTAAAAAAAGAAAGAGACAAATATATGTGACGTTTTGAAGAAATAATTTTATGACGCGAATAGTACCAATCAGAAAACATCAGTCGAAGTAATGCAATATTATTTGAAAACGAACAGCGTCAGGTTGGGTGTGAAATTATACTGCCGCTGTTTGAGTCAGATCAGAAGCTGAATAAGCTGAATAAGCTGAAAAAGCTCCTGTTCTGACTCTAAGTAAAAAAGCATGAATTAATCAACAGAAATAACCGCAATTGACATTTTAAAGTTAACGATTTACAGTGCATACCAATTTATAAATTCAATGTCCGTTTGAGGAAAAAAAAAACACTTTCTTCAAAGCTGGGAATCGAACTCGCGTCTCTGTGGCACAGTAAGGCAGTGGTGCTCCAAGTCAGCAAACCGTCCTTATAACTTATTTTTTCAAGATCCATAACACACAGACAGACCGAGCACTGCGTAATACAGAGACAGACAGGCAGAGATATACAAATATACAGGGAAGGCACATGTACTGAAAGAAAAAAAAAAATCAACATGTGCGTTGTTTCTGCAGCACTGAATAAGCTCCCCCAATCTGACTCTCTAAGTAACAGCGCAAGTACAGACACAAATCAAGTGCATGTGTGTACTGTTTAATATTAACAAAAAGAGCAGCTTACTACTGAAAACGGCAAATATAGGAGTGAGTGGGGATCGAACCAGGACTCTTGATTACACTTGGTTTGTGTCTGTACTTGCGCTGTTACTTAGAGAGGCAGATCGGGGGACGGGTGATGTTAGAGCGGGTGAGCTCATTCAGTGCTGCAGAAACAATGCGCATGTTAATTTTTTTTTCTTTCAGTACATGTGCCTTCCCTGTTTGTTTGTATATCTCTGCCTGTCTGTCTCTGTATTACGCAGTGCTCTGTCTGTCTGTGTGTTATGGATCTTGAAAAAAATAAGTTATAAGGACAGTTGTTCATGTTAATTGCAGTCTCAATTGTTAAAAAAATATTTTAAAAGGAGCATCCCACATGAAAATATAGCGATCTCATTAACTGACAGTGCATACCAATTTACAAATTTTATGTCCGTTTGAGGTTAAAAAGAAAAAAAAGAAGTAACACTTTATCCCCAGCGGGGAATTGAACTCATGTTTGTGAGGCAGAGAAAAGCTACTCGGTCTGAGAGGCAAATCTTAGCGCGCTACGCCACAGAAGCTGTTATATGGTGTGTGAAGCTTTTGTAGAAGTGTTTATTTGATCTTAGGAACTCGGGCTTTACACATTCTATAGTTTATGCCTACATTTTGTAACATTTATTACTAAAATATGAAAAAGTTTCTGTTTTAGCAATGTGTTTACACAGATTACTGTAGAAACGGAACACGCATGAAATGCATGTATTCCAAATAGCGATCTATTATTTCTATTCTAAAACTCCAGCAGTTCAGTCACTCCCAGGTAATCAAACAAGGCATGAGTTGGGAAAACTTAGTGAACGTTCTGCGACGGTGGGGGATGGAATAGCCGGCTGCTCGCTGCTCCTCTTAATCGGCACATTTAGAAGACAAAAGAGAGGTGAGAATGGTTTTAAGGTGGGCCGGATCTACGAGTTTTTTCGTAGACTCTGGTAATTCTAGTGTTAAATGCTAATTTCTGAATTTTTATTTGAATTTACTTTAAGGACTAGCCAAGGCAAAGAGATGTTTAAAATTATAAATGATGCCCAAATGTCAAAACAGTACATTTCTTGCCACTGAATAGTAGTATTCATGGGGTTCAAATGAACCATTTTCTACTCAAATTAAAGAATATATAGATAAGTATACTGATTTTTCATGTGCTATCAGAATGAAATCTAAAATGCTTGCAGTTTAGACTAAAATATATAAGAAAAGGGAACCAGGAATATTATAGAAAAAATAATTGAAGAATAAGAAGAAACGGCATGGAGAAAAAGTCACTCCAACCACAAAGTTCGTGGATGGATAGGGAAAGAAGGAAATTTCAATACTGCTTTTCTCACCTGAAGATTTGTTCCTCATCAAACGCACATCCTTTGCCTGGATACCTTGTTCCTGGAGATGTAAGCGGATCTATAAATTAAAAGATTTATATTTAGACAATAATCATGAAGGAATTGGCTTGATACAGATAGTTGCAATCTAGGCCTTGTTAAGTTCAAAAAGTGAAAGACAGTTTTAAGAATATGGGATGGGCATTTTAAAATTTCAAAAATATGTCAAAACAAGCAGAAAATCATGTCATTTTCATACACACAACAGATAATGAAGCTACAAGGGATCAGAGCAATGAAACTAGAATATTTAAAAAATAGCAACTTCCTCTCTTGTCAACCTAGCTCACTGCCTTGAATGAGACTTAGTTTTCAATTTGACAGCATACATAAAGACCAAACATACAGAACATTCTAAACAAAACCTTTTTTCAATTATGTTTAATCCAAATATTTTTTATGCTTTTTTTTTTTTACTTTGAGTGTGAAGCTATGGTTTTCTCACCAACTCCTCAATCTTTTTGATTTCTTCCAGTTTTCAGCATTTTATTCCAAAACATGTTGGAGGCAAAACCTCTGCTTAGCTGTTTTAGTGGTGCATGACATCTATTACTTATAATGTGGGATCGTCCTGTACTGGAACATAAAATACTGCGTACCATACTGAATCAATAAGGGATCCGATTTGTCTCATATTTTCATATACATGGTTTTATATATACACTAGCTCTTCAAAGTGCAGAGAACTGCAAAACAGTTAAAATCAAACCAGTTATACAAGCAGAATGAAAATGTTTCATTTCTGTGGTGTGCTAACATTGCAGGCAGACAAGCTCGGTGAGCTCCATGAGACTGAGCCTCAGTGATGCTGCATTCACAAATTGATGGTAAAAAAAAAAAAGTCACATTGTGCAGTACAGCAGAACATCCAGAACAAGAAGATACATGCATTGTAAATATTACTATAGTGATATCTGCTAATCCAAGTCTGCCCATAAAAGAGGCTACTGAGGTACAACAAGGTGTAGGTCTGAGGGGAGGACAGAATTTCAGTGGATTAGCCCTGTCTCTGAGGGTTATCTGACTTGAAATAGCAAGTAGCTGGTGTTATGCATGTCTGAGCAGCTAAAGAACACATGATACAGAGTGGAATTGCTCAATTCTTTTTACCTCACTCATATATCACCCAAAGCAGACATGCGATGTTGGGGTTAAATATTTTTGTTACCTAAAGTAGCCTACATTACACTGGAGCCAAGAAAGTCTAGTCAATAATCAGTGCAAACTGATCATGCTAATATTTCCATCCATTTTGGCTGAAGTTTAAGATAGTTAAATTTATTATTTTTTTAATTCATAAATGATACATTCTATGATGACATGCAATTCAAAACATCTAAATAAATAGCTTTCATATAACCCTGTATAATCCATAACCATGGTATATATTTTTTAAAAATTCTAGTTTGTCCCAGTTTATGTTATCACCTTTCTTGATTTGAAATGGAGTAGTAATGACTGGTGAGGTATTCTTTTTTTCTCTTTGTTCAAGAGAATAAGTTTATTTTAATTACAAGTATGGGTATCTCTACTAGAAGAAAAAAATAATGCAAGGGAAAAAGCAGTTTGTAATTCAGCATATTTTATAATAAGTAACTGTATAACACGATTATTCATTATTTAGAAAAAAGTAACTAATGTAACTAAACTTAATTTTAAAAGTAGCATTTCCCAACACTGGCAGGCAAACTCCCTACCTGGAGTTTGCATGTTCTCCCTGTGTCTGCGTGGGTTTCCTCCGGGCACTCCAGTTTCCTCCCACAGTCCAAAGACATGCAGGTTAGGTGGATTGGCGATTCTAAATTGGCCCTAGTGTGTGCTTGGTGTGTGGGTGTGTTTGTGTGTGTCCTGTGGTGGGTTGGCACCCTGCCCGGGATTGGTTCCTGCCTTGTGCCCTGTGTTGGCTGGGATTGGCTCCAACAGACCCCCGTGACCCTGTGTTCGGATTCAGCGGGTTGGAAAATGGATGGATGGATGAATATCATCCATTGATCAACCAGTGCAAATAAACTGGTATGCCTAAGCAACTGGGTAAAAAGTTAGAAAATCAATAATGTCTTATTCTTCATCTTCATATCAGGCAGAATTATTGAAAGAACCAATCAAAGTGCTACACTAATTTGCATTTTGATGTGACTCAGAATACAAAAATTACTTACTTTGGGCTGTTGACTGATTAGTGTTTCATTCAATAAACTGAACTGAAATAATTTAATACTGTATGCAAAGCAAGCAATTGTTAAAATGGTTTTGTATTAAAACATAAACCACTGAGTTTTTTCTGCTTTATTGAAATATATTAATATATTTAAAGGAAATATTATAAATTGAAATTAAATTGCAGTTAATTTTGATTGCAAATTTTAATTGTGTGACTAATTGCGATTAAATTTTTAAATCAGAGAGCAGCACTACTAAAAATAAAAATTTAAGCATTATGTCATTACAGTTGAATTTGAGAATTCCAATATAATTCAAGATATTTAAATTTAAACAAACTCTTTAAAGGTGCTTTTGTAACAAAGTGTTTTTAAATCTCTGCTAATGTTTGACTTCACACAATTAACCTTGAAGTTGGGACACATTTTTCAGTTTTACATTAATCCATTAATCAAGGACTTTGCTATTCTGTTTTCAAAGCATCTTTTATAAGTGATCAGACTTTGTTATAGCTTAGCCTGTGTACAAATCCAGAATTAGAAAATGTACTGGACTGTTGTTATTTATATTCAATTAATTTTAACTGAGAGACTGCATTACATTCACCAACATACCACTGAAACATAGGATACTAGCTGCATCGCCCATCTAAAATGTGTTGAAATTTAATAAATCAATGTAGACCTCATTTTTTTATTTAATATAATGGGTTTTCCATCTTGCTCTGTTATAATTAATATGCATCCTATCCCTTTCCCTCACGTCAGCCTATTTCTCTTTGAATACAG
Organism: Erpetoichthys calabaricus; assembly: GCF_900747795.2. Lineage (NCBI taxonomy): Eukaryota > Metazoa > Chordata > Cladistia > Polypteriformes > Polypteridae > Erpetoichthys > Erpetoichthys calabaricus. The sequence continues at coordinate 97,669,099 of NC_041404.2, forward strand.
CCACACATTCACCACGCTTCATGTTGGTGCTGCTTATCAAACTGACCATTCTTATAGTCGAAGTGTTTTGCTGGGAAAATGCGGTGGTGGTCACAACTGCATTGGCCAGGTTTCGTGACTCCAGCCTAATCATGTTGGGGCTTTGGTTTCCTGGAGTGTGCTTTGAATATTCATTACTTTCACTCATCCATTGCCCACCATGTAAAGTTATTATTCATTAGCATAATAGCAATAAAAGTGGTACAGTGCAGCATAAAGTTGTGGTGATAGACTGGGAAATCAAAATCAGCAGGAGAATAAAACCAGAGCAAGCAGCACCAGTATAAAGTGGTTAAGATTAAAAGAGGAAATGCTTAAAAACAGGTTAAGGATAAAGTTTTAAATGAAGTGCAGACATTAGAGTGTAGAGCAATGTTATTAGAGTTAAAGAAAACTAAAATCAAAACAAACTATTATTAAGAAAACATTTTTGTAAACAAATAAAATAATTAACAAAACTGAAATGATAAACTAAAACTAAATGAAACTATTAAAGTAGCTGGAAAGACTAACTGAAATAAAATAATTTACTAAAAATAATTTTAGTTTTTGTTTTTGAATGAATATTCTTGCTGTTAGTTTTTAACCCTTATAACTTTTAACTTTAAAACTGAAAGCCATCCACCACGAGCCGTCCGTACATATTCATCCAGTGAACGGTGGCTGGTGAAGGAGGCCGGGTGTTCACACAGCATTTGCAGTGACAGAGTGAGCTGAATATGCACCTAAAGCCTGTGGAATAGAAAGCGATTTACGTGCCGTAGCCTTTCTTTACACTTGTTGTATATCAAGATGTAATTCAAACACCTGAAATCGGAATGTGCTGGTCAACAAAAACTTTACCGTATGGATAGAAAAATCACGAGTGAGTAACGTTTCAGATTATTTCTCAGGTGCCTGCTTTTTGTTGACAGTAATTCACCTGACACTTTGCACACGAAGTATACAAAGTATAGAGAAAGTATAGTAATCATGAAAAAAATTTGACATCAACATTTTGATGAATCCTGACGTTTCAGACCTCCCCGGGTCCGAAAATACAGTTTTTTGGAATTATGTCTGTGTGTGTGTAAACACGATATCTCAAAAACACAACTAGACAGATGGATGAAATTTGGCATGTGGTTGTTGCACCAGAATTGTAGATCTGTATTAACTTTTGGGCCAAATCCATTAACCGAAAATGGTACTTTACCTGAACACATACTCGATTTTTTTATTAATGTAGCTGCAGAGTCAGATTTATTCAACTTTATTTTACTTTTATAATAATTGTTCAATAAATTATTAATTTGACTTGATGTTGATGGTTCTTTAATATACATAATATAATCATTGTCTTGTGGTTTACTCCTCAAATATCCATCCCCATATCTGAGTACACGAGAAAGTCTAAGGGAGACCACTCCCGATTTTTGAAAATAAAACGGCACTGATCGAGAGACTGACAAGGTCATCATACAAGATCAGCATATTGTTGCTGACCAGACACTTTTGCTTTAAAAACATCGTTTAACAACAAAGCCATACAAACCTTGTAAAATTCCCGAGCTAACAATGTATCCATTGAACTACAGGTAGGTAGGCGAAGAGAATCTGCCAAGTGATGAAAAGCTAAACATACTAATCTGTTTTTGTATTTATTCTAGATTTATTAATTTATGTTTTTTAGTTCATATTCGCAGCTCAAAATGCCTGATATTGTGAAAATAATCCAGTAGCAGAATTATGTTTTAAAATACCTGTCCCTATTTTTTCAATGTTTCTCTCTCTCAAAACAGATAGTTGAAATATCATATTCTTTTTGTTCTTAACATCGGCCATATCATACATATTGCATACCAGGGATTTTTCCTGCCTTGCATCCAAACCTGCTCGGGTAGGCTCCACGTTCCTGATCTGGATAAACATGTTTAGATAATGTATAAATTGTTCTTAATCTCAGATGCTGTCTCTGTCATTTTGTGCCTGTTCATATTCTTATTACCTGCTCTTACTCTGCTCATTAAGGGTTTACCATTCTTATGCATGGGCTATTCAAGTCTCACTGCCCCTAACCTTCACACTACATGTTTGTTTTTCTTTGTTTCCCTCAATACAGTTAGGTGGGGTCTGCACACTGATTCACGCCTAAGAGCCCTGTTCTTCCTTGCCCCCGTGATTGTCATGGTCACATCTGTCAGAACACAGAAGAATCTCTTATCTTATTTTTTATATCTTTTCAGGCCTGCAGGTGCAAAATTCTGTCTATAAATTGTTTGTGCCGGAGGTAAAAAAATAACAAAGCCCAGTGTTTGACATTTTTGAATGCAATATTGAAGGCATTCATTATAAGAACACAAACAAAACCAAATAGTAAAGTGTGATGTGTAGTGTAGTAAGCTTCCACTAACATTAAATTCATATTATATCCAAACCCATTAAGTAAACAGTTCTGTCTCATTGTGACACAAAAACTAAACTCCATAGTAGCTCTTTAACCATACTATAATTACTAAAACTAAAACTGAAACTAGTATATATAAAAATAAAATAGAAATGTCTTTGTAAAAAAAAACTAAATTAAAACTAAAAATACACGAAGGAAAACTAGAACTAAAGTGAATTTCCAAGTAAGGTCAAAAAAAAAAAATAGAAATAAAAACTAATATAAAAAGGCAAAACTATAATAACCTTGGTGTGGAGGAGTGGTGGGATAAAAATAGCAAAGTTGTATTAGGATTAGGTGATGAGGTATTGGGTAGAATGACAGGAAGGGGCTGACCTAGGAACAAAGAGATATGGCAGTGAAACAGAGAGGTGCAGGATTCATAAAGGTTAACAAGGAGGCAAAGAATAAATGGTAACAATCAGAGAGGAAAGGAGGAAGACAGATAAATGTATAGGCAAAGGTAATTTTTGAGGAGGTGTATGGAAAAACTGATGACAAAAGAGGGAGAAGGAATGCTTTTTAGAATAGAAAAGACTAGGAACAAGGCTGGAAAGGATCTATATTACTAAACCACAGTTTAATTTATGCACGGACGGCGGACGCACCGCATGCGCACTGCACCTCAGAGTCAAACCCAGCGGCTTCCCAGAGTCAGTAGGTGGCGCACAAACAACACAACCTGTGAACTAAACCTGCTCTAATCCACTGTGCCAGCGGTCTGTGTGGCATATTTGAATCACATAACGGAAAGAGCTCAACGATTTGTAATACAAAACCGAGCCCGTAGTTCCCAGAGTCAGTGCGTGGCGCCCAAACACCACGACCTGTAAACTACACCTGCTCTAATCCACTGTGCCAGCAGTCAGTGTGTGTAAGTTGGAGTATGCTTCCTAACAGTAAACGACTTCTACCTAACGACACAGCCACAGAACAACAAAACAAAACACGGAGGCTCCAACGACGCGCTTCAGACACACCAGAAGCAAAGACGTCACGGCTCCACAATGAAAGAGCTCAACTAACGGAAATACAAAACGAGCCCATATGGATAAACACAATGAACGAACGTGCCCACAACGCGCTTATGACACAGCAGAGGCAAAGGAGTCACGGCTCCAAATGGAAGGAGCTCAACAATTAATAATACAAACATGAGCCCGTTTATTAAATTAAATGAAAACTTTACCATGGCTACGACCTGTAAACTAAACCTGAGGTAAAGTGTGCACGGCAGGTTGTACAGCCGCCGAACGCGACCACTCACACCACCGCATATACCACGTTCGTTTAGTAATGTAGCCCTCCATGCCCGGATCCGCCGCCATGGTCACTTCAGCACGCGAATCCGCCGCAGTCAGCAACCGACTTCTCGCTGATGACACAGCCATAGAAAAACAAAAAAGAGACTGCATGGATAAAAACAATAAACGAAGGCGCCTACAACTGAGTCACAGCTCCAAAAAGAAACCGCTTTAGTACAAATATGTTTATTTCATTACATGAACTTTCCCAGGACGCACCCACCCTCCATGATAGTTCATCCCTCCAAGTATCAGAGGGAACAGAAAGTGATTGCCATTCTTGGATTTGCGATTCTTTCGAGAATCGCGGGCTTGCTGGTTTTAGTAAGATAAAGGAGATGAAAGTTGAGCAAGGTGTGATCTAGGATCAAGAATAAATGGAAGAGTTTCTTTAAAAAGCTATTGAATGAAGAAAATCCAAAAGTAGCATTTGGAGATGAAGTCCAAAATGAAGAGCTAATACCAAGAATAAGGAGGGAGAAAGTAAAAAGGCACTGAAAAGAATGTCTCGATGCATGCTCAATAATCCAGGTAAGGAAATCCTAGAAATTTGATTCTGTTCATCTGGACAAAGTTTTTAAGTGGGAGAAATATTTCGAGACTTATCCAAGTCTCTTCCTCAGTCTCAATTGACTGCAGGTTTCCCCAACCTTATAAACAGTACCTTTGCTTAATCACAGAGACTAGCACCATTGACAAAGGGCCAGTTGATCAGTGATATGCAAATTGTCCACTGATTAGTAGACATGTGAACCATTCATAGAGGGTTGAGGAATGGCTGCAATCACAGCATTGTAAGTTTGCGACAGATGTACAACTGGCCCTTTGTCAATGGTGCTAGTCTCTGTGATTAAGCAAAGGTACTGTTTATAAGGTTGGGGAAACCTGCAGTCAATTGAGACTGAGGAAGAGACTTGGATAAGTCTCGAAATATTTCTCCCACTTAAAAACTTTGTCCAGATGAACAGAATCAAATTTCCAGCACTGAAAAGAATGAAAAATGGAAAGGTAAAAGGGCCAGATGAAATGCCAGCAAAAGTGTGGAAGAGTTTAGGAGAAGAGGGAGTAGATGTGTTTTGTGATCTAAAGCAGAAGATCTATGAACAGGAGAAAGGTGCTATTCAGGATTGTAGAAAATATAGAAGGATAAATATGATGTCACACACAATGAAAATTTGGGAAAAGGTTATATAGGGAATGCTTAGGGAACAGACCACCAAAAGGGAGGAGCAGTTTGATTTGATGCCAAGGAGAGGAACAACTGATGCAGTCTTTGCATTGAGACAGCTCATATCGAAACATCGAGCAAACCTAAAGCTTATGATAGAGTGTTACGTCAAGAAGTCTGGAGGTGTATGAGACAGAAAGGAGTCCAAGAGAATTACGTGAGGAATCTCCAGGATGTGTACTAGGGAGCGAGGACTATAGTTAAAAGCAGTATTGGGGTAACAGACAAGATTCCAGTTACAGCATGTCTGCACTAGGGATCTTTTTTAAGTTCTTACCTCTTTGATCTGGTTATGGTGTTAAGTGTTGACTCACAGGATAAAAAAAACAATCCCTCAGGTCCATGCTTTCTGCTGATAATATTGTGTTGTGTAGCACCAGAAAAGAGGAAATTAAGAGGAAGTTGGAAGAACGGAGAGGTACTTTAAAAGACAGGTGGTTAAAGATAAATAGGAAGAAGACAGAATATGTGAGGTTTAATGATTAGGATTCCGAAGTTAGCCTGCAGGGAAAGATATTGGAAAGAGTGGTAAATTTAAATATCTACGATCAGTGGTAGCCCAAGATGAAAAACAAAATGCAGAGATAACCCATAGAGTGCAGTGTGAATGGAACAATTGGAAAAGGCATCAGGAGTATTGTTTAACTTTAACATTCGTCTTAATTCTTAAGGTATGATTTTTAAGACAGTGGTAAGACCAGGGGCCTCATGTATAACACCGTGCATAGAATTCGCACTATAACATGACGTAAGCACAAAAGCGGAAATGTGCTTACGCACAAAAAAATCCAGATGCATATATCTGTGAGAACGCCAACTTCGATGTTCTTCCGCTACATAAATCATGGTCAGCGTAAAAAGTAACGCACGTGCACGCACCTGCTGTCCCGCCCTGTCTCCTCCCAGAATTATGCCTCTTTGAATATGCAAATCAATATAAATAGCCCTTAAGCTCAGCCTTCTGTGAAAAGACAATGGCAAAAGCAAGAGGGAAAATAAAAGAATTTCAGCGAATACCAAGTGGAGGCAAGCTTATTAGCGTACAGAGAAAAAACAGGCACACAGTGGGGAAAAACGCACAAAATGTCAACTTTAACCTCGAAATTTCCACTTTAATCACATAGTTTATTTTGTCATTTAAAAAAGTAGAACATCATAAACTTTACCTTAAAATCGTGTAATTTACTAGTTTCTCAAATCCCATCGTAACTAAAGTAGCACGTTAAATGCTTTGTTTTGTATTTGATCTTCTATGTGTGTGAATCACTACGTGCTTCCGGGCTTTCTCCTCCTCCGACAGGACACAGAATCCATTACATTCGTAATACAGTATTACAGCTCTCTGAATAATTAAAATACTGAGATGTATACTTGATATTATTTTCATGATGATAGGAGTTAAAGCATATTATTAAACATGGGAACACGGTGGTGCAGTGATTGTTCATGCGCGACCTTCAATGAAATTCTTTATTACAGAAGTACTCTCTTTCAAATGTACTAACCCCCAATTCCTGTCCTAACTTTTCTTTCTCCAAATACCCAATCGCCACACAATCAGCTCTGTAATAGACGTTAAGCCATCTGTAAGCTTAGAACGCAGATTCTTCAAAACTTTTACGGAACACTGAAATATCTTCGTAATGTTTAATTATTCTATCCATCTATCCTTCTAGTGTCGCACCAGCCAGAGCAAGAATACAGCGCGAGGCAGGAACAATCCGTGAACAAAGCTCCAGCTCCTCACTAAGTTAAAGTTTTATCTGTATAATATAATAAACATATTTTGCTGCATTTCATCTTAAAAATATTGTCATCATATGTACATACGCGCTTTATAAAGTGGGTCAGGTTGTGCAATATTATAACTGTATCGCAGTTTAGAGTTTAGAGTTCTTGGGATGAAACTGAAAATAAAAAATAAAATAAAAATAAATGAAATAAAAATAAAAATAAATGAAAATAAAGGTCCATAAAGGAAAGACCCTGAAGCGTTTGTCATATGAGAGCAGTTCAAATAGCGAATGGCTGAGGCAGCGTGTGCTTGATGCTGTATACCGATAATTCTCTTTCTGATCAGCTGCTGTACAGCTGTGATTCACAATCAGACACAGTGATATAAATACTCCAAGTGGTGCAGTAAGAGGAATATGGAAAAAGATGATCCGATGTGGCAACCCCTAACGGAAGCAGCTGAAAGAAGAAGAAGAAGGTGCAGTGAGAGTAACAACACTAAAGAAGTTATGGTATTTGGAATAGTTTGACCATTCTGTGGACCATTATATTGTTACAGGTTAATTACAATCAGATGCATTAAACTAATCTATACTAATAAAAGGCAAAGCCCTCACTCACTCATCACTAATTCTCCAACTTCCCATGTAGGTGGAAGGCTGAAATTTGGCAGAATCATTCCTTACAGCTTACTTACAAAAGTTAGGCAGGTTTCATTTCGAAATTGTACACGTAATGGTCATAACTGGAACCTCTTTTTTGTTCATATACTGTAATGGAGGAGGTGGGGTCGCGTATCGCGTCATCACGCCTCCTACGTAATCACGTGAACTGAAAACAAGGAAGAGTCCCAAAGAGCGATGAAAAAAACATTCATTACACAATTGAGAAGGCACAAGAGAGCGGCTCACGTGAACAGACTGAATGCAGCACGAGTGATCACTTCGATACTGCGGAAACAAAGCACGTTGTAAAACGTAAGTTTAAATTAAGTATATAGAAACGCTACCGCTGCCGTTTGCAATACCATATTCGCGAGATACAAATTTAATGAGAAGACACGAGGTATAAACGAGACTTTCGATGACTTTGTAACGGATTAATTTAATTGCTGTAACGAGAAACTTTTAAGTGCCGGGTCTTAGCTAACAGCACGTAGAACACAGCACGTCGGAAACAAAGCACCGTGTAAACCTAAAGTTTAAATTACGTTCATAGACCTACAAAAGGTTGCCATTGATTTCAGGCAAGATTGCTTTTCTCCTGTACAACTATACGTTGCATTCTCAAGAGTGTGCTTACACGGCTTGGACAGATTACAACCGGAGTGCTGAACTGACAACGTGGTATACAAACAGAACTATAACAATCGTAATAAACGAACAAAAAAACAGAGGACAACCCATGGATTAAATAAAAAGGCTCCTTCCTTGGCGAAGCAAGGAAAAAGGAAGACCTTATATGCCGTTCGTTTATAAAACAGCGGAAAAGCTGTGTTAAGGCTGCTTCACAAAAAAACAGATCCTTAACAAATTGTTATTGGTATATTTTCCCTCAATTTAAAAAGGTTTTCTTTTCTTCTTAATAAAAATTTAAAAGCAGTACTTTGCGGGGATTATATATATATATATATATATATATATATATATATATATATATATATATATATATATATATATATATATATATATATATATATATATAGAGAGAGAGAGAGAGAGAGAGAGAGAGAGAGAGAGAGAGAGAGAGAGAGAGAGAGAGAGAGAGAGAGAGAGAGAGAGAGAGATATATTACTAGCAAAATACCCGCGCTTCGCAGCGGAGAAGTAGTGTGTTAGAGGTTATGAAAAAAAAAAGGAAACATTTTAAAAATAACGTAACATGATTGTCAATGTAATTGTGTTGTCATTGTTATGAGTGTTGCTGTGTTTTATATATATAAAATACACACACACACATATAAACATATATATACATATACACATATATATACATATCTACATATATATCTACATATATATATATATATATATATATATATATATATATATATATATATATATATATATATATATATATACATATACACATCCACATATCAACATATATATATACACATATATACACACACACACGCTTTATGGGTGATGATTGTTTTACTCTTTTTATCTTTATTTTATTTTATTGTAGAATCAACTCCTATCTGCGCACAGCAGGGCAGCCGTGGGCGGATGCGTATGGTGTATTCACTCCATGTTATCGTGCATTGCGCTGTCAGTGGTATTTTGATAAAAGAATTTGAACAACATATAAGAAGCGTATAAATTATTAAACAGTAAAACATTAACATTTAAGAAGTAAAGTTACATTAAGTACTACTGCAGTGCCTTCGGGTATACCTCATTTTTTGTTTGCCCATTACATGCTTAAATGTATACATTTTTTGGTGCACCTACCCGAGAATACGCGACATATGACCGAGCGTGGGAGAAACATGGATTTTAAACACGCGTTGAGCTCATCTGCTGGTCTCCCTCGTGGAATAACTGTTAATGTTTGACTAAAATCTACAGCGAGTAAAACGACATTACCTCCTATTTTTTTTTTTACGATCTCTGAGATCTTGCTTTTTTCGGTTCAAGGCTTCATAAGCTCTTTTATGTTGTATGGTGTACTTATCCCAAACCATCATCTTTGAATGTTGCAAGACTTTCGCCTTGTATGTAGATCGGGGTAATTACATTCATTGCATTCCTAGTCTGAATCACAATCTGATTGTATGGGTGGTTACCTGGCACTGTAGGGTTGCCACCCGTCCTTTAAAATACGGAATCGTGCCGCGTTTGAGAATGAAATTGCGCGTCCCGTTTTGAATCAATACTGGACGGGATTTATCCCGTATTTTTTTTATCATTTTTTTTTTAAAGCAGCGTCTCATGCAAATCATCCCACACGCATTTTATGAAGATGCCTCCTTTCCTACTTTTGATTGGGTAATACTTGATGTCATCGTTAGTTTGATTGGTGTTTTTAACTGTCCAGTGAGGAGGGCGTGTCTTTTAAGTACAGTGTGCAAAGTGTTGGCACTGAGATGTGGCATCAGCGCCATAGTTGAAGCCCCTAACGTTGCGGTCAGCAAGTCGGCTAACATCCGCCATGTGCCGTCTTTCAGTTGCGAGAAGCAGATCATAGAATGGTTGAAAGTGTTGCCCCTAACGTTGCGCCACGGCGTGTGGTTCGTTTATACCTCGTGTCTTCTCATTAAACGTTTATGTCGCGAATATGTTATTGCAATCCGCAGCGGGAGCGTTTCTATAAACTTAATTTAAACTTACGTTTTACACCGTGCTTTGTTTCCCTTATGAACATGCTTGTATGCTTAACTCGCTCCGTTCTCAATTGTTTAATTAATTTTTTGCTCTTCGCTGTTTGCGGCTCTTCCTCCATTTCCCCCTACTTCGTTCTTTTATCTCGCGAATATGTTATTGCAATCCTTAACGGGAGCGTTTCAATAAACTAATTGAAAATAGTTTTGCATTTACCTTTTTAGTAAAAGGCGAGCTTTTAAGCCTGAGAAATCACCCCGTAAATGCACACGTTTAATTGGACATGTGTTAATATGTATGGTTACACAGTATTAAAAGACAGTGAACAACGTCAGTTACCTTTGTTCCCGCGTTTGATAAAAGGTGAGCTTTTAAGCCTGAGAAATCACCCCATAAATGCACACGTTTAATTGCACATGTGTTAATATGTATGCTTACACAGTATTAAAAGACAGTCAAAAATTAACGTCATTTACCTTCATTCCCGCGTGTGACTCGTGCTGTAAATGTCTTCCTTGTTTTTAGTTCACGTGATTACGTAGGAGGCGTGATGACGCGATACGTGACTCCGCCTCCTCCATTACAGTGTATGGACAAAAAATATGTTCCAGTTATGACCATTACGCTTTGAATTTCGAAATGAAACCTGCCTAACTTTTGTAAGTAAGCTGTAAGGAATGAGCCTGCCAAATTTCAGCCTTCCACCTACACGGGAAGTTGGAGAATTAGTGATGAGTGAGTCAGTCAGTCAGTGAGTGAGGGCTTTGCCTTTTATTATTATAGATAAATAGATATAGATATATACAGTATAGATAGATAGATAAATATAGATATATATCCATCCATCCATCCATCCATTGTCTCCCGCTTATCCGAGGTCGGGTCGCGTGGGCAGCAGCTTGAGCAGAGATGCCCAGACTTCCCTCTCCCCAGCCACTTCTTCTAGCTCTTCCAGGAGAATCCCAAGGCGTTCCCAGGCCAGCCGGGAGACATAGTCCCTCCAGCGTGTCCTGGGTCTTCCCCGGGGCCTCCTCCCGGTTGGGCGTGCCCGGAACACCTCACCAGGGAGGCGTCCAGGAGGCATCCTGATCAGATGCCCGAGCCAACTCATCTGATTCCTCTCGATGCAGAGGAGCAGCGGCTCTACTCTGAGCCCCTCCCGGATGACTGAGCTTCTCACCCTATCTTTAAGGGAAAGCCCAGACACCCTGCGGAGGAAACTCATTTCAGCCGCTTGTATTTGCGATCTCGTTCTTTCGGTCACTACCCATAGCTCATGACCATAGGTGAGGGTAGAAACATAGATCGACTGGTAAATTGAGAGCTTCGCCTTGCGGCTCAGCTCCTTTTTCACCACGACAGACCGATGCAGTGCCCGCATTACTGCGGATGCCGCACCGATCCGCCTGTCGATCTCACGCTCCATTCTTCCCTCACTCGTGAACAAGACCCCGAGATACTTGAACTCCTCCACTTGGGGCAGGATCTCGCTACCAACCCTGAGAGGGCACTCCACCTTTTTCCGGCTGAGGACCATGGTCTCGGATTTGGAGGTGCTGATTCTCATCCCAGCCGCTTCACACTCGGCTGCGAACCAATCCAGAGAGAGCTGAAGATCACGGCCTGATGAAGCAAACAGGACAACATCATCTGCAAAAAGCAGTGACCCAATCCTGAGCCCACCAAACCGGACCCCCTCAACGCCCTGGCTGCACCTAGAAATTCTGTCCATAAAAGTTATGAACAGAATCGGTGACAAAGGGCAGTCCTGGCGGAGTCCAACTCTCACTGGAAATGGGTTCGACTTACTGCCGGCAATGCGGACCAAGCTCTGGCACCGATCGTACAGGGACCGAACAGCCCTTATCAGGGGGTCCGGTACCCCATACTCTCGGAGTACCCCCCCACAGGATTCCCAGAGGGACACTGTCAAATGCCTTTTCCAAGTCCACAAAACACATGTAGACTGGTTGGGCAAACTCCCATGCACCCTCCAGGACCCTGCTAAGGGTATAGAGCTGGTCCACTGTTCCGCGACCAGGACGAAAACCACACTCTTCCTCCTGAATCCGAGGCTCGACTATCCGACGGACCCTCCTCTCCAGGGGCCTCATGTATAAACGGTGCGTACACACAGAAATGTTGCGTACGAACCTTTCCACGCTCAAATCGCGATGTATAAAACCTAAACTTGGCGTAAAGCCACGCACATTTCCACGGTAACTCATTCCTTGGCGTACGCAATTTATCCGCCCGGTTTTGCAGACTGGCGGCACCCAGTGTCAAAGCAGTGCAACTGTTCCTGTGTGATCACCCTTTCTTTCTTAAATCCACATTCCTGGCGCGGCTTTATAAATACACTGAAATTAACTGCATATTGTTTATTAGTGTAATGCATCTGATTGTAATTAACCTGTAGCAATATAATGGTCCAGGGAATAGCCATAGTATTCCAAATACCATAACTGCTTTAGCGTTGTAACTCTCACTGCATCTTCTTTCAGCTGATCCCGTTAAGGGTTGCCACAGCAGATCATCTTTTTCCACATTACTCTCACTGCACCACTCGGAGTATTTATATCACTGTATCTGAGTGGGAAATCACAGCAGCAGCTGATTGGAAAGAGAATTATCGGTACACAGCATGAAGCAGATGCTGCCTGAGCCACAGCAAACGCTTTAGTCCCTGTACGGACTTCGCGGTTTAGAAACAGTTTCATCCCAAGAACTCTAAAGGCACTAAATCAGTCTATCAAGTGCTCCTTGTAGAACTGTTTGTACTTATAAGTACAATTACCCCACTGTAAACTTGCACTACAGTTATAATATTGCACAACCTGCGCCACTTTATAAAGCGCGTATTTACATGTGATGACGGTATTCATTTCTAAGACGAAATGCAGCAAAACGTTGATTATATTATACAGATAAAACTTTAACTTCATTTAAATAATCTGTATTGTTAGTAATTAAACATGTGAGGACACAGTGCCGCAGCGCTAGCTAGTTCAGTAATTGTTCCTGCCTTGCGCTGTATTCTTGCTGGTGCTGACGCGACACTGGAAAGATAGACGGATATAATAATTAAACACGTACTACTAAGATATTTCAATGTTCCTTAAAAGTTTTGAAGAATCGAAGTTCTAAGCTTACAGATGGCTTCACGTCTATTACATAGCTTATTGTGTGGCGATTGAGTTTTTGGAGAAAGAAAAGTAAGGACAGGAATTGGAGGTTAGTACGTTTGAAAGAGACAGTACTGCTGTGATAAATTATTTCATTGAAGGTTGCGCATGGCGCAGCAAGCCTCTTGCGTGAGACATGAACAAGCACTGCGCCACCGTGTTCCCATGTTTAATAACATGCTTTCATTCCTATCATCATGAAAAAGATATCACGTATACATCTCAGTATTTTAATTATTCAGAGAGCTGTAATATCACGAATGTAATGGATTATGTGTCCTGTTGGAGAAAGAGAAAGCCCGTTTAAAAAGCAGGTAGTGATTCATACACATAGAGCACATAGAAGATCAAATACAGAACAAAGCATTTAACATGCCACTTTAGTTACAATGGGATTTGAGAAACTAGTAAATTAAACGATTTTAAGATGAAGTTTATGATGTTCTACTTTAATGGCAAAATAAACTACGTGATTAAAGTGGAAATTTCGAGATTAAAGTTGACATTTCGTGCTTTTTTCCCCACTGTGTGCCTTTTTTTGTCTGTACCCTAATAAGCTTTCATAGGACACTCAGACGGTGGGCTACGACTAGCTTTTTCACGGCGACTTTGATATGTGATTTCTTTTTTATTTCGGGCACTGTGCGACTTTGTGAAGTTGAGCCTTCGAGTTTCTCCGACACTCTGTCACTCGATCAGCTTCCTTTTGTTGATTATACCACTGTTTAAACCAACAAATAGTACGTTTTTCCTTTGCCTCCTCTTGATATTCGCTGAAATTCTTATATTTTCTCCCGTGCTTTTCCCATTGTCTTTTCACAGAAGGCTATTTATATTGATTTACATATTCAAAGAGGCGTAATTCTGGGAGGAGTTGGGGCGGGACAGAAGGCGCGTGCACGTGCGTTACTTTTCACGCAAATCGGGATTTATGTAGTAGAAGAACGTGAAAGTATGCGTGCGCACATATTCCTGCATCTGGATTTTTCTGTGCGTACGCACAATCCCGCTTTTGTGCTTACGCCATGTTATAGTGTGAGTTCTACGCACGGCGTTATACATGAGGCCCCAGAACCCCTGAATAGACTTTTCCAGGGAGGCTGAGGAGTGTGATCCCTCTGTAGTTGGAACACACCCTCCGATCCCCCTTCTTAAAGAGGGGGACCACCACCCCGGTCTGCCAATCCAGAGGCACTGTCCCTGATGTCCATGCGATGTTACAGAGGCGTGTCAACCAAGACAGCCCTACAACATCCAGAGCCTTGAGTAACTCCGGGCTTATCTCATCCACCCCCCTCTGCCACCAAGGAGTTTTTTGACCACCTCTGTGACTTCAGTCCCAGTGATGGGGAAGCCCACCTCTGAGTCCCCAGGCTCTGCTTCCTCTTTGGAAGGCATGTTAACGGGATTGAGGAGGTCTTCGAAGTACTCCCCCTACCGACCCACAACGTCCCGAGTCGAGGTCAGCAGCGCACCATCCCCACCATATACAGCGTTGACACTGCACTGCTTCCCCTTCCTGAGACGCCGGATGGTGGACCAGAATCTCTTCGAAGCCGTCCGAAAGTCGTTCTCCATGGCCTCCCCCAAACTCCTCCCACGCCCGAGTTTTTGCCTCAGCAACCACCAAAGCCGCATTCCGCTTGGCCTGCCAGTACCTATCAGCTGCCTCCAGGGTCCCACAGGACTCCTTCTTCAGCTTGACGGCATCCTTCACCGCCGGTGTCCACCAACGGGTTCGGGGATTGCCGCCACGACAGGCACCGACCACCTTACGGCCACAGCTCCAGTCAGCTGCCTCAACAATAGAGGGATGTGGTCGAAGTTCTGCCGGAGGTGGGAGTTGAAGCTACTTCTGACAGGGGGCTCTGCCAGACGTTCCCAGCAGACCCTCACAACACGTTTGGGCCTACCACGCCTTACCGGCATCCTCCCCCATCATCGAAGCCAACTCACCACCAGGTGGTGATCAGTTGACAGCTCCGCCCCTCTCTTCACCCGAGTGTCCAAGACATGTGGCCGCAAGTCCGACGACACGACCACAAAGTCGATCATCGAACTGAGGCCTAGGGTGTCCTGGTGCCAAGTGCACATATATACACACCCCAATGCTTGAACATGGTGTTCGTTATGGACAATCTGTGACGAGCACAGAAGTCCAATAACAAAACACCGCTCGGGTTCAGATCGGGGGGGCCATTCCTCCCAATCACGCCCTTCCAGGTCTCACTGTCATTGCCCACGTGAGCATTGAAGTCTCCCAGCAGAACGAGGAGGTCCCCAAAAGGTATGCCTTCTAGCACCCCCTCCAGGGACTCCAAAAAGGGTGGGTACTCCGAACTGCTGTTCGGTGCATACACACAAACAACAGTTAGGACCCGTCCCCCCACCCGAAGGCGAAGGGAGGCTACCCTCTCATCTACTGGGGTAAACCCCAATGTACAGGCTCCAAGTCGGGGGGCAATAAGTATACCCACACCCGCTCGGCGCCTCTCACCGGGGGCAACTCCAGAGTGGTAGAGAGTCCAGCCCCTCTCAAGGAGATTGGTTCCAGAGTCCAAGCTGTGCGTTGAGGTGAGTCCGACTATATCTAGCCGGAACCTCTCAACTTCGCGCACTAGTCAGGCTCCTTCCCCTTCAGAGAGGTGACATTCCCAGTCCCAAGAGCCAGCTTCTGTAGCCGAGGATCGGACCGCCAAGGTCCCCGCCTTCGGCCACCACCCAACTCACTCTGCACCCGACTTCCTTGGCCCCTCCCATAGGTGGTAAGCCCATGGGAAGGGGGACCCACGATGCCTCTTCAGGCTGTGCCCGGCCGAGCCCCATGGGTGCAGGCCCGGCCACCAGGCGCTCGCCATCGAGCCCCACCTCCAGGCCTGGCTCCAGAGTGGGGCCCCGGTGACCCGCGTCCGGGCAAGGGAAAACGCTGTCCAAAATTGTTTTTCATCATAGGAGGTTTGTTTAACCGCTCTTTGTCTCATCTCTCACCTAGGACCAGTTTGCCTTGGGTGGCCCTACCAGGGGCATAAAGCCCCGGACAACAGAGCTCCTAGGATCATTGGGACACACAAACCCCTCCACCACGATAAGGTGGCGGTTAAAGGAGGGGGAGATATATATATATGTGTATATATATGTAGATATGTATATATATATATACGTAGATATGCAAATATGTATATGTATATATATATGTGTCTGTATGTGTATATTATATATATACATATATATATATATATATATATATATATATACATATATATATATATATATATATATATATATATATATATATATACACACACATATATACAGTGGAACCTCGAGATACGATCACCTCTGTATACGAGAAATTCAAAATACGAGGAAAGTATGAGCGAAAAATTCGTATCTAAATGCAAGCATTGGCTCGCGTAACGAGCCACGAGCCAGGCTGTGGGTATAGCTCGCGGCTTAGCGAGGGGGCGTGGTAGCAGTTGCGACCCGCGATCTGCGGTGTCTGCGTTTCTCACTTAAGTGCACAGGTGGGAAACTGCCCACATCCATGATTGTTCCTGTGGCTGATGGGCTGCAGCTGCCATGTCCTCCCCGCATATATAGAGAAGCGCGAGCCGGTTAAGGGGGAGAAGAAGTAAAAGAAAAGACAGGACAGAGAACTGAAGTTGCGGCAGGCAGGCGGTGCGGGAGAGCAAGCGAGTGCAGGCTCGCGTGTAGCTGAACAGTGAGCTGAACAGGCGAGCCAAACAGCTGAAGCAGGATGGTGTAGAGAAGGTCATCTGCATTAAGAGTGTCTCGCCTGTTGCAGAGCCCGCAGGTGAGACGCTAACAGAGAAGAAGCACCGGGGATTGTCATCTGTTTTTTAAAGACTGCATCCTTTTGACGTTTTAACCTCGTGTTAAAGGATTGTTATTCTTGTGTATTTTAAACCTCCACTTCACAACTGTTTTAAGGATTATTTATTTAAAGATTTATTGAATGCTCTACTGCACTTTGGACATCTGTTTTGATTCTTTTAATAATCAGTTATATTATTTACCAGTGTTATTTATTAAAGGTAGACTACAGTATATATAATTCATCAGTGTTATTTGTTAGGAAAATTGATGTTTATGTTAATATATTTGGGGTGCGGAACGGATTAACTGGATTTCCATTATTTTCAATGGGGAAGTTTGTTCTAGATACGAGAAATTCGCTATACAAGCTCAGTGCTGGAATGAATTAAACTCGTATCTAGAGGTTCCACTGTATATATATATGTATATATATATATGTGTGTATGTATATATGTATGTGTGTGTGTGTGTATATATATATATATATATATATATATATATGTGTATGTGAATGTATGTATGTATGTGTATATGTATGTGTATATATATATGTTGATATGTTTATAGATATATGTAGATGTATATATATATATATATATATATATATATATATATATATATATATATATATATATATATATATATATATATATATATATATATATATAAATGTATATGTAGATATATATGTATATGTATATATATATATGTATATATATATGTTTACATAACCTCTTTAACACACTACTTTTCCGCTGCGAAGCGCGGGTATTTTGCTAGTAAACAATATGCGGTTAATTTCAGTGTGTTTATAAAGCCGTGTCAGGGATGTGGATCTGAAAAAGAAAGGGTAATCACACAGGAACAGTAGCACTGCTTTGACGCTGGGTGCCGCCAGTCTGCAAAACCGAGCAGAGAACTTGCATATGACAGGGTATGAGCTACCATGAAAATGTGCATGGCTTTATGCCAAGTTTAGGTTTTATACATCGCGATTTGAACGTGGAAACGTTCTTACGCAACATTTTTGTGCATAAGCACCGTTTATACATGAGGCCCCAGGTATGATGTATGGGGCTGAGGATTGCGCAGTTAAAGTGAGCACAACAGAAGAAGTAGATGTGACAGAAATGAGAATGTTGAGATGGATGTGTGGAGTTACAAAAAACAAAGAATAAGAAATGAGACAATCAGAGGTACAACAAAAGTGGGAGTGATATCTAGGCAAGTAAGTTAAAGTGGTATGAACATGTGACGAGGAGAAACAATGAGTATGTGGGCAAAAGAGTGATGTGAATCTAAGTACTGGGGAAGAAATAGAGAGGGAGGCCAAAAAGGAGATAGATGGATAAAGTAAAAGAAGATCTGAAGGAAAGGGCCTGACTGGTGAGGAAGTGCCACAACCATAATACCAACTGTGCCATCAACCCCACACAGAAGTGGGAAAAGAAGAACAAGAAGAAGCAGCATTACAGCTATTAACCTCATTCACATTGCCCAAGTGGGCGTAAGAAAGTCGCTACCATGCTGCAGCTGCCAGTGAATAATGGAAAACAGGTTGATAAGATCCACTTTCTTATTTTTAGACCCTTATTTGGTATTTTTATCATCATGTTTTATTTTTATTTTTTTAAACTTCTTGTATATATTTTGCCTATTTTTAATTCTTTCTTCCTAATCCTAGCAACAGGGCAGACACAGGTACAGAGTCACACACAAAGACACATGTTCTTTTATTAAGATGGCTACACTGATTTCTGCCTGTGCAGCAGTTGGCACAATGCAAAAATTAGCACTTATTTTATGAATCCTATAATAAATGGCATATAACTGAGTTGGATACTGCACTTGCTTTTACTACATTCTTCACTTGTCTGGGGTTATACTAATGATCATTAGTTTGCCTGCAGAAACTAAACAAGTGATGCAAACTCAGTGCTTGAATATTTGTAATCAGTATGCTGTTTACTCCATACTGCTATAACTGTGTGTCTCTGTGATGAGTTTTTATTAATGCAGTATACTGAACGACATACTACAAGAAAGACATGCATTGTGTTTCGAAGCACTGAAACACTAAATACATTTTATTTTGGTATTAAAAAATGTGGCTTCTCATTTCATTGCCAGCGTACACAAGCCAAAAAGCTTCACAAGATGGAAACCTGTCTCGATTTTTACTTGCTACAACTGTTGTTAACACTGCTGCTGTGCAGTTTCCTTCCACATTCCACAGTGCTATATGTATGACCAGGACAGCACTTAGGAAATGGATGCTCAGACAAATATCTGTAGACAAATAATCAGAAAATGAATGCAAAGCCCCTGTTACAATATCAGGGCAGTGTAGAACTTATTAATTATTTGTTTAACTGAGTAATTAATTAATTGATTTCATCATCTACAGTTATAATTCAAATTTAAATCACCACTCTTGAAGCACACTTAAACTCTATTATGGGTGTTGTTTTTTTTTGTTTTTGGATAAGCTGCAATATTGCACAAAAATTCTCCTATCTTGTACAAAAAGCATTTCCAGACATGACCTCTGGTGTTAATTTGGTGCTGTAGTACAATGAGCCATTTTCATAAGTACTTTTAAACTCACGGTTTTACCACACATTATTTTGCTGTCCAAAGTAATACATTTATTTGCAGTCATTCATTAGTGTGGTTCTGAATGTCACTTAGGTATCGATATTGTATTTCAGTTATTTTGGCATCAACATGGTACCGAAGTATCGGTTCTTATCACATCTCTAAATGCTATACATCCTTGACTAGGTGGCTGCCAATGTCCTGGTGCATGATTCTTGAGTACCAAGGTGTCATTATAAATGGCATCAAAGAATATCGTGCAAAACTTTTAACATCTCTTCTGCACATCTCTTGACACATTCTCCAGTAAATTTGCTAAAGTAGTGATCTCTCTCTGTCACTCACTTTTACATCAAACACTTTCTGTCATTAATGTCTATAACTACAATAGAATGAACAATTATGCAAATTTTTACATTTTACATTTTTACAATTTTTTTGATTTTAGATAATTAATATGCTGTTCAAGCCATGCAAAAAACAATTAAAGATTTCATCTCATCTTTGGGGAAACCCATAGAAAAATATGGGTTTTATGGTTTTTATTTTATTTAATAGAGCAAAAAGAGAACCAGGGGGTTCTGCAAAACACCCTAGTACCTATCACAATAAGTCTTCAATTGTAATTGTTATATACCCAATAGGGTATGAATGAATCAATTATCAGTCAAGTTAGTAGACACACCAAATCTTTGCAAACCATATGAATCACTAAACATATGTTTTCAAATAAGGACAATTACCTAGGTAGGGGGAAATCATTTTTGAAGAATCAACCATACAAATACAATGAGTATAAAAAAAAAAGTAGCTACACAAATATAAAGCAAGAATGGAAAACTGTCCTAGTCTTCGAGACAGGAATAATCATATTTAAATGGAGGCACATCATTGAGAAAAGAGTCAATATAAACAAATGCGAAGGTACTGCCTTTTTCATAATATATAGTAATGTCTGTTTCAAATGGGAGATGAGCCATGTCTTTGCCTTTTTCATAATATATAGTAATGTCTGTTTCAAATGGGAGATGAGCCATGTCTTAGTAAGGCTATTTGATGTTACCCAGAAAGCTACAGGAATGTAAACATGAAAATGGGAGTGTGTTTTAGACTAGCAACTAGTTATTTATTTATTTATTTTGCTAAAAACACTAAACATATTGAAAAGATGCAGAAAAGTCTCGAAAAATTGTGTATGTGAGGGAATTACTGAAAAACGTAAACACAGGTGAGGGAGGTAGGTCAGATGCAGGACAATTTCATCCTTAAATCCTTAAAAAGCCAAACAAAATTTACAAGATAAATAAGCTCTGTAGTTTTCACTGGAATTAAAAGTGAGAGCAAAAGGCAAAATTAAATTTAAAACATCAAAATGCAGAAAAAGCATTTGAGCAAAATACCTGAAAATGCAAGGGTCAACAAAAAGTGGTTCATTTATTATTATACAAAACTAGAGAACAATTAAGGAATAACTGAAGTTTTTTTCTTTTTAAATAGTGCAATGAAAAAAACATACAGTAAAGCAAATTGCTCTTTTTAAAGTTTTCATGTGCGAAGAAGTGAAATACTTCACATTGTCTACAGAAATGGCACATTATTTCAAGATGACAGAGTGAAAAACAGATACAGTACATACTTAAAGAATAATAAATATTTGAAATAAACTGCTAAAACCTAGAAAACATTTAAACAGAACTATTCATGGAAACTAAGGAAAGTTTTTATTTTAAGCAAAAAGATTAAGGTATGGCAGGCTGGAAGTGTTTAACATTGTTAAGGAAACTACTATGGTGGAAACCACCTGTTATTTTAACACTATTCCTTCAAAAGCATATGGAGAATATGTGGCACAACTGGAATCTAGTAAGTTATTTATTTTATTTTTCTTCACAAAAGGAATCAAAGTCAGTAGTATAGTAAATGTAAGCAGTTCAGGGATCTCAGAACTCTCATAAAAAGGAATTGACAAATTATGCTGCACTGAATGGCCTGTTTTTATCAAAACACTTTTATATTTTGGGAATTGTGGACTCACCTCACTAACTGTCGCATTAGTAGGCAGCATTCGCAACATTATGATGTTACTAGCTTTTTCTTCACCAGGGTCTGGTCGATAATCTTGGTCACGATAATCACCATCAGTGGGGATATTTGAGTTTTCAGTTAATTCTACCCCATGTAAACATCCTGAAGAAAATGCATCTGCTGCCTCAACCATGTTTCTTTCTTCAAAGTAATCCTGCAATTAAAATTAGTAATAAAATACTGCTTTATATTTATTTATCAAGGTTCATGCAGTGTATGTGATAGCTCTGTTTTCACAGAAAAGTTGTGATTACTAGGTCATTACATACTTTCCTGTGGACATTATTCTACTGCAAGGACACAAGAAAAAAGAATTTTTTCTATTGTTTTGTGTTTCTATATATGCTGGAGGACTAACTAGTTAAACACAGTTCTTTATTTATTATTACTTTAACATTTTTATATAGTGCATTAATCTTGTTCAAGTCTCTCTTCCCCAAGAAAACAAAAGGATTACGTAAGCAAACACATACTAGTAAAACAGAATATTTACATTTAATGAATGTTAATTTTAAAAAAAGTGTTAAATTAAGAATGGTGTTGATAAATTGTACAATATACTAATAATTATCTGAGTTACTTCTTATTGTGTGAATTTAACTTATATGAATTGATGTAGTATAATATATTCCACACTAGTGGGTTGGTACTTATTCGAATTTGTCTGTAAGATAGTAGTGTAGCAAAATACTGGATACATAGTCAAAAACAGTGGTCCAGTAGGATGCAAGCGTGAGACACAGTTAAGACATGTGGCCAAGTAAAATGGATATATAAGGCTTTAGCCCAAATATCAAAAGGGCTAGGTTCCTTGACTATATCACTTCTACAAGAAGCTAACATCGCCTCTAGTGCTGTGTTGCTACAGCCTTGCCATCTGCTAAATTGAGACGTAATGAAGTGGTTATTCTAATGTGTCACAATTTACAATATAAAATTTCAGATGTTGGTGCTGATAAATTTGGATGATGTAATTACGTGTTAATGGGAAAAGTCCTCCTTTTATGTCACACACTGGCCAAACCTCTACCTATCTTCCTTCCTAACACCAGAAACCCATAATATTTTGCAGTTAAAAGACTTCATGTAGTTTGTGGGCACAAATACAAATGCTTTAATAAACCCTTTACTTAATAAACTTTCTGCTCCTCCTCAGTCACTGTATAGTCCACTCAACTTATACATTGTTACCTTATTTCTGATTTGAATTTGGCTAACCCATTCAGACTTCTTTCACATTCTTTTCACTCTACTATTAATCACACTCCAGAAGAAATATTTTCAACTTGCAGTCAAATGCAAGACTTGAAATTTCCTTATTGTCAGACCACAAGACTACTTCCTCTCAATTCCATTTCTGCTTCTGCTGCCAGCATGTGCAGCTCCATGGTGTTTTAATTCCTCCCTGTTCAGGAATACCGATTTCTGTATACAGGAGGACATTGTTCCTACCAACTTCATACTTGTGAGAGAGTCTGAATGTGTGTAGATGGTTATCAAAGGAGCTATTCAGGACTTTACAAACAGTCACAGGACTGTGACTCTGGCATCAATGAGTCATGCATATTAAAAATTCAAGCACTGGAAGCATCAAATGGAATCTAATCAACAGCAAATCACATACCCTCAATTGGTAACATGTAAATCATCAATTATATGAATTCAATTCATTATACCCCGAATTCGAGATGTTGACAATCATAGAGAGTGTAAGTGTCCAGTGGCAGCCATAGCAAGAACTGAAATAACTACGGTATGACGCATTTCGTTCTAGTTGATCCGTCAAAGCGAATCCAGAAATATAATTAACAACCAACAACCATAATACCAACTGTGCCAGTTACTTTGTTTTCCTGTTTAAACACGCAGATGTGAAATTGCTGGCCAAACTGTTAACAATGCAGCTTCAACTGATCATTCAGAAATTCCCTGTTGGACATAAACGGTCACCTGTTTTTACAATAAACTGTGGTGAAATACCAGACAGTTAAGGTTTAAGGTTTCTTTATTTAGTCATGTTTACACAAGAAAACATGAAATTTGCCTTCTCAGTTGCATCTAATAACAGATAGAATGAAATAAAACAGACAAATAGAAACAAAAAAGGTTAAGGTAAGGCAGTTAGATAATACATATTTACACCAAAAAAAAGTTTCAGGATACATATCAACAACCTTAATCATTATCTCCGATATTTCTTATTGAAAAGTCGGATGGCTCTAGGAAGAAAGGAGTTTCTGGAGCGATTTGTGTGGGTTTTCAAAGTGACTATCCTTCCTGATTTACTGAACTTTAGTTCTACATGTAATGGATGACTGTCATCAGTTGAGATGATTTCCAGTTTCTTTAACATTGCCTTCTGACATACACTCGTCAAATCATCTACTTCAGCCCCAATAACTTTAGCTGCATACTTTGTAACCTGCTGGAGCTTTATTGAGTTTTGGTTTGCCAGACTATTTAACCAGGCAATGAAACTTATCTAGGTAAGTTCCTAAGTATTTATATTCAGTCACTATTTCTACCTCCTCTCCCAGAACTACAATAGGTGAACATACAGATTTCTGTCTCTTAAAATCAAATATAATTTCTTTGGTCTTTTTTACATTCAGAGTGAGAGAGTTTTTATTGCACCAGTTTACCATACAGTCCACTTGATTTAGATAGTGGCTTTCATCCTCCCCAGATATGCGTCCTATGATCATGGTGTCATCCGGATAGTTGATAATGGAGCAGTGGTCAATATTCTGTCTCAGGTCACTTGTGTACAGAGTAAACAGTAATGGTGATAAGACACACCCCTGCGGACTTCCTGTGTTTGAATGAATGACTATTGAAAAAGTGTCCTGAACTTTAACTGTCTGTGAATGGTTTAAAAGAAAGTTCTGAATCCACAGTGTAATAAATGTTCAATTTCCCAATCAGTATATGAGGCTGTATAGTATTGAACGCTGAAGAAAAATCCAAAAATAGTGCTCTGACATATGAACCAGGCTGATCAAGAAAGGTGTAGATTTGATGTAAGATAACAAGCAGAGCATATTCCACACTTCTGTTTGCACAATAAGCAAATTGATTGTTGTCTTGAAAAGTTATTACAGCTCTTCATGTTTGAATTACTACTATAACTGTTATCAATTACCATGCTTTTATAAAATGAACATCAAACATTTTATAAAATGAATCTGAAAAGAAAAATCAGTGATAGACTAAAACTGAAACATAAAATCAGTGATACACACAACAACATACTGGTTTTCCTGTCAGAGTATAATTCCCTGTAGTTTTAAGGTAGTTGCACAATTAATTGCTAATTAATGGTGAATGCTATTAATTTGAGATATTTACCTAAAATATAGTTAATATATCCTTTCATAGGTGGCACTGTAGTGCATTATATTCCTTTATTAGGTGTGATTTTAAAATTAAATTTTATCACATTTACTATATAATGCAAGTGCTCAATTGCATGCATACCAGAAAGAATAAGTCATGACTTAAAAAGTATAGTGCCTGAAATACTAATATAGTGCTTTTTAAACTGTGGGTTTAACTCAAACATTTAAGCTATCTTCCACTGCCATCCATTCAAGCAGTGAATGCATCTGAGGTACCTCACATTGCCAAGGTGAACAGGAAGCTTTTATGCATTTCAGCAACAAATGTAACATCAGCGAGACTGTTAAGTGCCAAGGAGTAAATTGTCTCCCCTCACAAGCCACAAATTAAAAAAGTAAAATATGCTAACATTTTATATCTCAATTTACAGTAAAGGAAATTGAATACAAATAGGAGAGGAGGCCAGAAGTACCTAATTCCTTTATGAGGACACATACTATAAATCACTGCTCCTCAGTTGATTGCTATATATTTGTAATCTTTTTATGTTAACAGCTGCAGATTTCAGTAGTGTATGTAGGTGTTTTGATATTGTTAAAAATCTGCATTTTGTATGTTTATCTGCAGTTATTGCAAGTTGCACATAAATGCAGTACATGTAAATTGTGGTTTATGTATGTCAATTTATAGCATCTGACATTAAAACAGCTGGTTTAAAACATTGAACAGTGAATTTTGCATTCCAACTGACAATAGTTTACTTTCTGTTTCAACACGAAGTGTGGTAAAATGATTTCAATGTGTGTTACTGTTCTAAAAAATTACCACGTTTAACAATACAATAATAATACTGAAAACCATGACCATTTTGGCTATTCCCAAAAGACATGTGATAATATGTCTTGACTATTATAGATGTAGCTCCAGCTCTTTCCCAACTGGTAGCTCTCCTGGCCTTGGATACTAAGAAGGCATTTGACCATGTGAGTTGGAAATTCCTCAGTCAAGTCTGGAACTCTGTTGGTTTTGGTTAAAGCTTACATAATATGATTAAAAACTGTTAATCTTCCTCTTCACCTCTAACCATTAGAGACTTGTATATTTCTCAAAAGGTCTTTAAAAAGGTGCCTGGCAGGTATGAACTCCCTCTCTCTCTCTCTACGTATTATTTTTCAACCTTTCAATCAAACCCCTGGTTATTGAGATGCACTCTCATTATCTTATTACTCCTGTCACAGCCTCTGGCCCTTCCCATAACATATAAGCAGAAGATAGGTCTCTCTTTCTGGGCAATACTGCTTCTGACCTGCCCCCACATTTAGCACTATAAGGGGAAAATATACTTGGAAACTGCCTGCCTATTTAACATCTTGATATCATTTGCAATAGTGCAATTAAATTAGAAAATTAGGTCATATAAAACATAAAACTTTATATTTTTTTCTCGGGTAACAGTTTACAAATACGAAGTCTTACTTTTATGAACCAGAGATTTACTTAAGAATTTCAATATGTTTTACTAATCTGAGACTTTACATAATACTTTTTAGCTTAAGGGATATTATTAGAATATACCATTTATCTCTGTACTGATTGGTGCAAAATAAAATATATTTAAATGTCATGTAAATGAAACTAAATGATAAAAGAAACAGTTCAACACTAACCAGTCTTGCTGTGGATTGCCTTTCTGCTCACGCGGTAAGACTCCACCATTATGGAGTTAATTTGTAGCAGTCACTCAAGACTCTTCTTTATCTACTAATTATATTCCATAACAGCACATTAAATGTTTTTCCTTTACATAGCCTATTTTTTAATAAAAAAATACCCTCATTTATCTCTATCATCAATGTGATCAGATGTCTTTCAGTTTGAACATGGTAACTTTTAACTATATTTAGATATTTACGTCAAAGAAGTTAATTTCCAGCCCCCACTCCCCTTCCTATGTAATTTAAATTAAGGTTGGTATTTTTCAAGTCAACATTATTTCTTGCTGTAGGCTGGCGCCCTGCTCAGGGATTTGTTCCTGCCTTGCGCCCTGTGATGGCTGGGATTAGCTCCAGCAGACACCTGTGACCCTGTAGTTAGGATATAGTGGGTTCGGAAATGACTGACTGACTGACATTATTTCTTCACAATTATGGTATATATTAATTTGCCACATGAAAATGTGATCCAAAGTGAAGTATTTTTTAATAATTTCTAGAAACTACCTGGCCTGTTTGGCCAGGGTCCAAATGTGAAAAGCCTTAAAATGTAACAAATACATCCACTTTGAGACAGCAAAGGTTTCAGTTTACGAAAATGTTCCATGTTTCCTAAGGCATACTTGTGACAAGAAAAGTAAAGTGGATGTAATAATGTTTATCACTCGATGTGATGGCAGCTATTTTTGGGCCAGTAACCATCCCCACCACACACACATTAGCTATTAGGTGGTGATGTAGTGAGAGAGATAGTTAGCCAGACAGAGATCGGAGATAAAGGGGGCAGAATGACCAGGCTGTAGTGGACATTCTAGCCTGGACATCGGGAAACACCCTACTCTTTAAGAAAGAAGTCCAAAGACCTTTTTATGATCAGTTTCACGTCTCACCCAAAGGATGGCACTATTTTTACAGCACAGTGTTCCCATCACTGCACTAAGACATTGGGAGCCACACACACCATTGGGTAAGCACCCCCAGCAGCAGCCTTAACTTTTCGTAGATGGTCTGCCATCGAAGTACTGGCTGGACTTCAACATGCTCAACTTTAGCCTTCAGGTGGTTTATCCGATCTGAAGTGCCTGTGATATGGTTGCCAACTACCACAGGTGTCTGATACAGATGTAGAACTGTCAATGAGTATGTTTATATGTGCTTTAATAACCTTGTTATTCACAGAATCCTGGTTTCAAAAATGCTATGTACATCCTTATTCCAGTTAGTGAAACCAGGATATTGGTCTTTGAGAAACTGAGTTAACACATGTAGATTTCTCCAGTAACAGCCCAGTTATGCAGCCACAGAAGCATTTTGTAGTAGTCTGTGCACGTCCATTGCACTTCATTGCCTGTCTTAGCTTTGTAAACAGGTCCGGCATCCACAGGTAGAAAAAGGGTAGAAGAGTCCATGAAGATAAATTTCCTGAGGCAAATGATAGGAAGATCACATTAATCATTGTCCTGTTTGAATTAATCTGTCTCAATGTTTCAGAAACCGCTAAAGTTAAGTTGATGAGCTGAACGTACAGTGTAATCTTGCCAGACATAAGCTCCATGTTTGTTTTCTGATTCACAGCAGCCATGTCTAATTTTTTTTTTTTTTTTTTTTTTTTTTAGAGTTTTTAATGATAGAGCATTTTGCCAAAGGAGAACCCCATAAATGGGCTAACAAAAGTAAACAATGTTTTTTAAGCAGCCATGTTTCTGCCTTACCTAGGTTATTCACTTTATCTCTGTTTTGTGTGTGTGCATGTAAACACACTCTGTATAACCTGAAATCATCTGATTTGAGTACACATCTGCTGTGATTTAAAAATTACCCAATGCCAGAGGCACATGCACACTTAAATCACATTATCTTCTTAGGCAATGTGAGTGTACTAAAATCAAATACAGTGATCCCTCGCTATATCGCGCTTCGCCTTTCGCGGCTTCACTCCATCGCGGATTTTATATGTAAGCATATTTAAATATATATCGCGGATTTTTCGCTGCTTCGCGGGTTTCTGCGGACAATAGGTCTTTTAATTTCTGGTACATGCTTCCTCAGTTGGTTTGCCCAGTTGATTTCATACAAGGGACGCTGTTGGCAGATGGCTGAGAAGCTATCCAGCTTACTTTCTCTCTCCCTCTCTCTCTCTCTCTCTCTCTCTTGCGCTGACGTAGGGGGGTGTGAGCAGGGGGGCTGTGTGCAGCTGCTTCCTGAAGGACATGCTGAACGGAGCTTCGCATACTTAAAAGCTCAAAGGGCACGTATTGATTTTTTTTATCTGTCTCTCGCTATCTCTCTCTCTCTCTCTCTCTCTCTCTCTCTCTCTCTTCCTGCTCCTGACAGAGGGGGTGTGAGCTGCCGCCTTCAACAGCTTTGTACCGGCGGTGCTTCGCATACTTAAAAGCCGTATTGATTTTTTTTTTGACTGCTTGCTTTGCACTCCTTTGAAAAGGAAGATATGTTTGCATTCTTTTAATTGTGAGACAGAACTGTCATCTCTGTCTTGTCATGGAGCACAGTTTAAACTTTTGAAAAAGAGACAAATGTTTGTTTGCAGTGTTTGAATAACGTTCCTGTCTCTCTACAACCTCCTGTGTTTCTGCGCAAATCTGTGACCCAAGCATGACATTCTAAAAATAACCATATAAACATATGGTTTCTACTTCGCGGATTTTCCTACTTCGCGGGTGGCTCTGGAACGCAACCCCCGCGATGGAGGAGGGATTACTGTATTTTATAGGCAATACTGAATCACATAAAGACAGTGTTATTTAACAACAGATGCACACTGAAATCATTGGGATTATTTTTTCCTAAAGAGCTCCTACTTTTCGCCTATTACACTGGCAGTGTGTTATGTGCATGTAAGAGTTTCATTGAACTCTTTACACATATCAATAAATCTGAGCTGATATTGGTCTCGTCTGTTACAGGAGATGGACGTCTGAAGCGGAGCTCCGTTAGCAGCGGCTTTATTTTCCCACGTATTTCTTATTATTTAGAGGTATCCTTTATTTACCCGACCCAAGGAACTTCCACTACAATATATAATATATAAACATGAATAAGAAGAAGAGAGGTCAGAAAGAACCAGAAAAGAAACTTAAAGCTACATCAAAGCCTGGACAGACATCAAACCCAAGCACGAGGTACGGCCTCTTGGAGACTGCCCTGGAACAAGCAGACGAATGTGCAGACTTCCTAGGAACCCGCTCCACTGTATCATCTCCAGTCGAAAGCGAAAATGGGAGCGAGGGTGCAAGTGATGCAGGTCACGATGGAGCGTCGATTTCAGAGGATCATTCAAAACTAGAAAAGGCCCTGCAGTACGTGCTCTCATCTACTCATCGCGAACCCGCAGCATCGGCTGTAATAGGAGCTGCGATTCCACCCGCGGAGCACAAAAGCCGAAACGATCTGGCCAAACTGAAAGAGATGATCGGATTACTGGCTACTGCCACGAGTGAGCTTAAGAAGGATAACAAGGACAGGGAAACACGTCTATTTAATCGTTTTGATGCAGCCTTTAAAGGCATATTGGGGAAATTAGAGGAACACATTGAAGAAAACAGATCCAAACTGAAAAAACTTGCCGGTCAGCTGGATGACGTTGCTGATCAGCTGGATGACGTTAAGTAGGCATTCACGGCTCGATTTGAAACAGCGGAACAATTGGCATCTAACGCAGATGAAAAAGCTACAACTGCGAATTCCGAATGCAAAAAACTTGGAGACTGACTTGCAGCCCTGGAGGATGGGTGCAGAAGGAATAATATTAGAATTGAAGGTCTACCTGAGAAACGAGAAAGTACAAACCCAGTGAAATTTGCAGTACAGTTACTCTCTAAAATAATTGGAGATGACTTTAAACCAGATACCAAGATAGCAGCAGCTTATCGTATACGCAGTTCAAATACCTTTAAACCTAGGTCTTTTATTGTTCGCTTTGAGCGACTACGATGTAAGCTTGAAGTGATGGCACTTCTCAGACACAAGCAAGAGATTATATTTGAAAATAATCTCATTCGTATTTTCCCTGACTTTTCACCTTTAACAGCTGCAAAACAGGCAGCCTTCTTCAACATTAAACAGCTGTTACGGAAAGCCAATATCAAATACAGCCTCTTGTATCCCGCCAAACTGAAAGTGGAAGTTCACAGGCAACTTTATGTATTTTCAAGCAAGGAGGAAGCTGAAAAGGAATTAAAGAAGCTGTTCCCGACACACTTTTGAAAGACAATAATGAGCCGTATTCTGTCATGGCATAGCAAGGAGCTATCACCTGCTGTTTGATCCACTTGTAAAGATATGGGTATTATAATCATACATCCTTATCTTTACTTGGACGCTATATGTTCATGCTTTTTTAAGTAAGCTTTGTTTTAATTACAGTTATAGACATGAGTGTGTGGAAGTAGGGTTTGTTTTTTTTTTTTTACTACCCTAAAGGAGACTGTTTTAACATCATACCCTTGGTTTATTGTTATTTCTATTATTGCATTAGGATTTACTATGCTTATCCTAGACCACTTTTTAACACCAATCCCAGGGTTCATTATTGTATTATCCTTATTATTTTAAAATTGCTGAAGATTATATTTTAAGCTTAAAGACTGCTAATGATTATATTTTTGGCAGATAGTATTTAGACTTTAGCTGCAATAGATATCTCTACTTTTTAATTCTCAAACGCCGCTGTGGGGGGCTTGTTTTGTTTTATACGTGCTCTGTCTCTCGGTATGTCAGAGGACTGGGACATTGTGAAGTGTTGTCTAGCCTCATGTGGGGAGGCAAAATGGGGGGGGGGGGGGGGGGTAAGGGGGGAGAGAAGGAGAGCAGGCTATATTTAATCTATTCTTTTAATCCTTATAATTATAACTATCAATGCAACAATAGGCTCAGGGCTCGCAAAATTTCAAAATCCCTGGTAGCCCTTCGGGCAGGCACTCTTCAGTTTTTGGTAGCCCAAAATAAATTTAAGTAGCCCGAATAAAAAAGAGATTATTTTTAATGTGATATTTTGTTTCCTTTACAATATTATAATCAAAAAATTGTTAAAACACAAATTACAACAACTGTATAAAAATTACAATCATCAACTCAAATATTTGGTTCTAATTGAACAGAAATTTCTATGAACTTGTAAGAACTGTGTAGGACATGAATCAGTCTGTATCACATTCTGAATCTGAAATTTCCACTGAAGTCACGGATGAGAAAATGCCACTCGACGTTGAGGGCACAGCATTTCCTTCATCAGCATTCTCTTCCTGTGCATCGGCCTCCATTTCACTGCTCTTTGTTCTTGTCGGGGTTTTATGATCCAGGTGTCTTGAACCTTTTCCAGAAAACATCCAGAAACGAATTGACTTGTCAGGGCAAAAAGATTCAACTGAGTTGCATGCAAGAGTTGCATGCAGTCATTCAGTGTTTCAGGGTGTAGAGAGGTACGATGTGTTGTCTTCACTCGGTTCATGCAAGAAAATTCTCTCTGACAGATGGCTGTTGATGGACTAAGTGTCAGCATTAATTTCACCAGCAACAAGATATGAGAGAGGTGTTCTGGATTCTCAGAGAGGAGATCTCTGTACAAGCAATCATCTACCTTGCTACCCCGGTGTTCTGGAAGCCATATTTTTACATCCATCCATTCTTGTGGAATTTTCTCTTTCTCTTCCTCATCTAGCAAACTGGCAAAATGTGTGACAAGATAATCCACCTCTTCATCCCAATAATTTGCCAGCTCTTCTCTGGGGTAGGGAAGAGTGGAAGGGTCAAAAACCTTGAAACAAGAGAGGCTTTTCACGCAGATTTTTAAATCTGTTGTCCATGTACTTGACTGTGTTGTCAATAATCTTCTGAATCTCTGCACCAAAGGTGTCTTTGTTTGTGCCCTCACCTCTTCTAGCAGGTCGCTGACTTTTTGTGAGCTGAGTTCCACAGTAGCAAATGCTACCATCCTCGTTCGCTGTGAACTTTGTGTCCAAGGTTTTCTGGTATTCTCCTGGTTTTGTTTTTAGGCTGAGTAAGCGTGATGTGGTGCTCTCAACTGATTTGTTCGTGTGATGTTTAGGTTATCATGCTGAAAATCAGTTCAGCACTTGGATAAGATGGTACTGTAGTCCAACATGAAATGCAGGAAGCGAACAAATTTCTCAGTCTTCATCTCCTGCACCACCCCTTTAGCCTTGGCTGCATCCTCGGACTTGACATCACTTCCTCCTGCCATGTTCTCCATATGAACAACAGTGGGAGTGAAATTTTTTTCCACAGCCTTCAGACATCTCAGCCGGCTTGGAAGCCACCGTGTGCTCTTCAGGGCACTGAAATGTGCCAGTTTCTCATTTAGCAGTTCACTTATTTCTGTCAGTTCTCTTCGCTTCTTTGGGGAATAGTAGTACATCTTAAAGATGGTTTTCAGTGTATCTTCAAATTTCACCAGGTACTCACAGCCTTTCACGCTATCCAGCACGGCTAGCTCTAATTTGTGTGCCACACAGTGGATTGTTATGATGTGGGGTATCCTCTGTTTCAGTCTCCCAGCTACTCCTGTTTTCTCACCCATCATCACTGCAGCACCATCAAAATTTGCACACACTACTTTCTTTTTCCATGTGTCTTCTCTGATACCCATGGTGTTCACTGCTTCATCAATAGCCTCTAAAATACCTGCAGTATTTGCACTCTTGACTGGCTGACATTTGATCATGTATGTGGATATGTCACCATTATCTCTTACATACATGACATGAACCAACTCCTGTTCTATTATACCAGTGTCTGTACTGCCATCTGCAAGAATGGATAAGAACCTGCTTTCTTGAATTTCCTTTTCGATCTGGTCTCTTGAAGTTTGTGCTATTGCTCCAATAAACTCTCTGCAAAGCATGGTCATTGAGGTAAGTGGAACCAAGATCTAGGCCATTTGCTTTTTGAAGTTTGCAAAGACTGCTAAATTTTGCCAATGGTAGTTCACTCTTTGCAACATAGTACACTGTTCTAAACAGTTTTTTCAGGACTTCTTGTTGTGCTTGGTTTATTTGTAGTATGTTTTTTGCAATTGGTGTTTGTTCTGGGAAAGATGCTGCAGACTGAGCACCAATGCATTTCTTGTGATGCAGAGATTTCTCATGGGTTTTGATGGGGTCTTTCCTAAAATTACTGGTCCCAGTAACAAAGGCGCTTGTCGAGTCAGAAATCGAGGGAAACTCACGACACACCCGGCAGAACATTATGTTATTTAGCTTGTCATATTCCAGCCACAGAAATTCTTTTGTCCATGAAACCAAAAAGCTGCGCTTTCTTTTTGCCTCATAGTCTGATTTGTCATAACTTTTCCGCTTTGTGGTAGGCTTTTCTTTGGCTTTCCCTTCTTCACCCTGACCTGTCTTATTTGGCTCAGCAGAACTAAAATACCTGTGTAAATCCATCTATTTTTACACACACGCACACACATAACGGTCAGCGATTTTTTAAATTCTCCGCCCAATCAACCTCTATCACATGTTTAAGCTTGCAGCGGGAGATTTCACTTGTCACGTTTGAATAGTAAGCTAATGAGTGATAAGACGATGTCAATTAATCTGTCACTGACCAATCAGTACTGCCGCTCTCTATACACAGTTTGTGTGATTGCAAAGTGAAAGTAAATAACAAGCGCGAATTCAAACGCGATTTCAATATTTGACATATTGACAGTGGCTCATCGATGCCTGAAAATGACATAATTACCCTGCTACATTTGCTAAAGAATTCAAAAGCATTGACATATATTTTTCCTTCCTATGATAGCCCGACAGGCAGGGCTGAGATAGATTTTGGTAGCCCGACTGGAAGACACAATAGCCCCAGGACGTCGGGCTAGCGATTTGCGAGCCCTGAGGCTG
Source organism: Erpetoichthys calabaricus (assembly GCF_900747795.2). Classification (NCBI taxonomy): domain Eukaryota; kingdom Metazoa; phylum Chordata; class Cladistia; order Polypteriformes; family Polypteridae; genus Erpetoichthys; species Erpetoichthys calabaricus. The sequence goes on from NC_041404.2 coordinate 97,703,790, forward strand.
TATGGCAATAACTTGTGGGGAAATTGGAAATTAAGATTAAAACTGCCTCACTACCAGTTAAGACTATAAAATGACATTAAAAATTCAGAATCAACATCTCCATGATGGGACAGTTAATTTTGTGAGCTGGAATGTTAAAGGCCTGAATCACAAATTAAAGAGAAAGAAAGTATGCTCTCACCTAACAGGCTTAAACGCTAAAATAGTATTTTTATAGGAGACCCACTTACTAAGCAAGGATCAATTCCGGCTACAAAAAGACTGGACTGGCCAAATGTTTCATTCTAGCTTTACAAAGAAAACTAGAGGTGTGGGATTTCTCATACATAGAACAGTCCCATTTCTAGCATCAGATGTAGTATCGGATCTTGAAGGGAGATATGTGATGGTCATGGGCAACTTATTTAACTGTAAAATGATTTTGAGAAATGTTTATGCACCCAATGTCAATCATAAGGAATTCATGCAAAATCTATTTGCATCCATTCCCAATGTGAACACTCATAAAATTATAATGGCTGGGGACTTTAATTCTGTTTTAAATCCACTCTTAGATAGGACTCCTGCCACAGGGGGGACAACATCTAACATAGCAAAGACAATTACACAGTTTGTAACCGACCAAAACTTATCAGACCCCTGGAGATTTCTAAACCCAAACTCAAGAACGTATTCGTTCTACTCACCAGTGCATCATAGCTACTCAAGAATCGATTATTTCTTTATAGATAACTAGCAAAATACCCGCGCTTCGCAGCGGAGAAGTAGTGTGTTAAAGAGGTTATGTAAACATATATATACATATACATTATATATATATATATATATATATATATATATATATATATATATATATATATATATATATATAAACACACATATACACATCCACATATATATACATATATATATACACATATCAACATATATATATACACATACATACAGTGGTGTGAAAAACTATTTGCCCCCTTCCTGATTTCTTATTCTTTTGCATGTTTGTCACACAAAATGTTTCTGATCATCAAACACATTTAACCATTAGTCAAAAATAACACAAGTAAACACAAAATGCATTTTTTAAATGGTGGTTTTTATTATTTAGGGAGAAAAAAAAATCCAAACCTACATGGCCCTGTGTAAAAAAGTAATTGCCCCCTGAACCTAATAACTGGTTGGGCCACCCTTAACAGCAATAACTGCAATCAAGCGTTTGCGATAACTTGCAATGAGTCTGTTACAGCGCTCTGGAGGAATTTTGGCCCACTCATCTTTGCAAAATTGTTGTAATTCAGATTTATTTGAGGGTTTTCTAGCATGAACCGACTTTTTAAGGTCATGCCATTGCATCTCAATTGGATTCAGGTCAGGACTTTGACTAGGCCACTCCAAAGTCTTCATTTTGTTTTTCTTCAGCCATTCAGAGGTGGATTTGCTGGTGTGTTTTGGGTCATTGTCCTGTTGCAGCACCCAAGATCGCTTCAGCTTGAGTTGACGAACAGATGGCCGGACATTCTCCTTCAGGATTTTTTGGTAGACAGTAGAATTCATGGTTCCATCTATCACAGCAAGCCTTCCAGGTCCTGAAGCAGCAAAACAACCCCAGACCATCACACTACCACCACCATATTTTACTGTTGGTATGATGTTCTTTTTCTGAAATGCTGTGTTCCTTTTACGCCAGATGTAACAGGACATTTGCCTTCCAAAAAGTTCAACTTTTGTCTCATCAGTCCACAAGGTATTTTCCCAAAAGTCTTGGCAATCATTGAGATGTTTCTTAGCAAAATTGAGACGAGCCCTAATGTTCTTTTTGCTTAACAGTGGTTTGCGTCTTGGAAATCTGCCATGCAGGCCGTTTTTGCCCAGTCTCTTTCTTATGGTGGAGTCGTGAACACTGACCTTAACTGAGGCAAGTGAGGCCTGCAGTTCTTTAGACGTTGTCCTGGGGTCTTTTGTGACCTCTCGGATGAGTCGTCTCTGCGCTCTTGGGGTAATTTTGGTCAGCCGGCCACTCCTGGGAAGGTTCACCACTGTTCCATGTTTTTGCCATTTGTGGATAATGGCTCTCACTGTGGTTCGCTGGAGTCCCAAAGCTTTAGAAATGGCTTTATAACCTTTACCAGACTGATAGATCTCAATTACTTCTGTTCTCATTTGTTCCTGAATTTCTTTGGATCTTGGCATGATGTCTAGCTTTTGAGGTGCTTTTGGTCTACTTCTCTGTGTCAGGCAGCTCCTATTTAAGTGATTTCTTGATTGAAACAGGTGTGGCAGTAATCAGGCCTGGGGGTGGCTACGGAAATTGAACTCAGGTGTGATACACCACAGTTAGGTTATTTTTTAACAAGGGGGCAATTACTTTTTCACACAGGGCCATGTAGGTTTGGATTTTTTTTCTCCCTAAATACTAAAAACCATCATTTACAAACTGCATTTTGTGTTTACTTGTGTTATATTTGACTAATGGTTAAATGTGTTTGATGATCAGAAACATTTTGTGTGACAAACATGCAAAAGAATAAGAAATCAGGAAAGGGGCAAATAGTTTTTCACACCACTGTATACACACACATATACATACACACATACATATATATATATATATATATATACACACATACATACATACATACATACATACATACATACATATATATATATATATATATATATATATATATATATATATATATATATATATATATATATATACACACACACATAGACACATATATATACATATGTATATATATATGTAGATATGTAAAAATGTATATCTACATATATATCTATATCTATCAATGTATGTCTCTATATATATATATATATATATATATATATATCTGTCTATATCTATATCTCTATCTATCTATCTATATCTATATATCTATATCATCTATCTATCTATATATATATATATATATATATATATATATATATATATATATAGCAAAATACCCGCGCTTCGCAGCGGAGAAGTAGTGTGTTAAAGAGGTTATGTAAACATTTATATATACATAAACATATATACATATATATATACATATCTACATATACACATATCTACATATACATATACAGTAATCCCTCGCTATATCGCGCTTCGCCTTTCACGGCTTCACTCCATCGCGGATTTTATATGTAAGCATATTTAAATATATATCGCGGATTTTTTGCTGGTTCGCGGATTTCTGAGGACAATGGGTCTTTTAATTTCTGGTACATGCTTCCTCAGTTGGTTTGCCCAGTTGATTTCATACAAGGGACACTACTGGCAGATGGCTGAGAAGCTACCCAACTTACTTTTCTCTCTCTCTCTCTCTTGCGCTGACTTTCTCTGATCCTGACGTAGGGGGATTGAGCAGGGGGGCTGTTCGCACACCTGGACTATACGGACGCTCGTCTAAAAATGCTGAAAGATTATCTTCACGTTGCTACCTTCTGTGCAGCTGCTTCCTGAAGCGACATGCTGCACGGTGCTTCGCATACTTAAAAGCTCGAAGGGCACGTATTGATTTTTGATTGAAAAACAAACTCTGTCTCTCTCTCTCTCTTTCTCTGCTCCTGACGGAGGGGGTGTGAGCTGCCGCCTTCAACAGCTTTGTGCCGCGGTGCTTCGCATACTTAAAAGCCAAACAGCCCTATTGATTTGTTTGCTTTCCGATCTCTTTCTGACAGGCTTTGCTCCTGATGCGCACTCCTTTGAAGAGGAAGATATGTTTGCATTCTTTTATTTGTGAGACGGAACTGTCATCTCTGTCTTGTCATGGAGCACAGTTTAAACTTTTGAAAAAGAGACAAATGTTTGTTTGCAGTGTTCGAATAACGTTCCTGTCTCTCTACAACCTCCTGTGTTTCTGCGTAAATCTGTGACCCAAGCATGACAATATAAAAATAAACCATATAAACATATGGTTTCTACTTCGTGGATTTTCTTATTTCGCGGGTGGCTCTGGAACGCAACCCCCGCGATGGAGGAGGGATTACTGTATATACATATTCAAATTTACATATCTACACATTATATATATATATATATATATATATATATATATACTGTATATATACATATCTACTTATTGGCTCCTGTATTTAGGATATAGCGGGTTGGATAATGGATGGATGGACATTTGTATGCATAGCCCTATTTGCCCGTTTTCATTTTTTTTCTTTCTTCAGTAATATTTCAGCAAACCCGGAGCTTGTCAGTTCAAATCCTGGTACTGACACCACTGTGTGACCCTGAGGAAGTCACTTCATCTGCCTGTGCTGCAAAAAACAAAAGTAATGTAACAAATTGTACCTCAGATGTTGCAAGTTGCTGGAATAAAGGCATAAGTCAAATAGATAAATATGTATTATACACATAGGAACTATTAGTTTATTTTCAGTCAAGTCATCTGCAGCAAACCTTTATAAATGAGGGTTTCTCCTTTTTAGATAGTGCAAACTGTTTCTTCTTCATTGAGGTTTTCTCTTGGAGAGCTTTTTTCATTTCATTGAAAATTAAAGCAGCAGCTGCCAAAATATGTAGCTTTCTTATAAATTTTTCAACATTGTGTAAAATAACTTTATAAAGTAACATAAAAGGTTTAAATACTGGTTATCCTTTTACACTAAAATATTACTAAAGAGATACAAAAAAAGTAAAATGCGTATGTTCTTTTTCTTTAAGGAGATTTAATATTACTGAAGAAAGAAAAAAAAAACTAAAACAGCCAAATGGGGCTATGCATACAAACTTAAAAGGTTTAAATAAAACAGAAATATACACTTGTATTTTTACTTGCTTAACTTGTGGAGGGTGTATCCTGTAGCAAAGCCGTAACTTTTTTTGTGAAAGCCCGTTTCAGTCAATAAGTCTTAAAAACAGGTGTAAAGATATTGACAATAAGCTACGCAAACCCACCAAGACATGCAATCGTTTAAATCAAGGCGCGAGTCGAAAAACACCATCCCATAATATTAGTTAACGATTAACACATCTCTATATGTATTGTAAGCAACTGATAATATGTTGCGCTTATTTATCTGGTGTACTGACATTTTTGCGCGTTTAACGGCTGAAATCTAACGTGGTTTGTGCCCTTCAGAATGAAAAGAGTTTGCATTTACCTTTTTAATAAAAGGTGAGCTTTTAAGCCTGAGAAATCACCCCGTAAATGCACACATTTAATTGCACATGTGTTAATATGTATGCTTACACAGTATCAAAAGACCCTCAACAATTACACAGTATTAAAAGACAGTCAACAATTAACGTCATTTACCTTCGTTCCCGCGTTTGACTTGTGCTGTAAATCTCTTCCTCGTTTTCAGTTCACGTGATTACGTAGGAGGCGTAATACGTGATGACGCAATACGTGACTCCGCCTCCTCCATTAGAGTATACGGACAAAAAACAGGTTCCAGTTATGACCATTACGCGTAGAATTTCGAAATGAAACCTGCCTAACTTTTGTAAGTAAGCTGTAAGGAATGAGCCTGCCAAATTTCAGCCTTCTACCTACACGGGAAGTTGGAGAATTAGTGATGAGTGAGTCAGTCAGTCAGTCAGTCAGTGAGGGCTTTGCCTTTTATTAGTATAGATATATATATATATATATATATATATATATATATATATATATATATATATATATATATATATATATATAGTGATTCCTCCTCTATCGCGGGGGTTGCGTTCCAGAACCCCCCGCTAAAGGTGAAAATCCGCGAAGTAGAAACCATATGTTTATATGGTTATTTCTATATTGTCATGCTTGGGTCACAGATTTGCACAGAAACACGGGAGGTTGTAGAGATACAGGAACTTTATTCAAACACTGCAAACAAACAATTTGTTTCTTTTTCAAAAGTTTAAATGTGCTCCATGACAAGACAGAGATGACAGTTCCATCTCACAATTAAAAGAATGCAAACATATCTTTCTCTTCAAAGGACTGCGCGTCAGGAGCAAAGAATGTCAGAGAGAGAGAGAGAGAGAGAGAAAAGCAAACAATCAGAAATCAATAGGTGCTTTTTGGGCTTTTAAGTATGCGAAGCACTGTGCGGGAAGCATGTCGCTTGACAAAGCAGCTCGAAGCAAGGGAGCAATGTGAAGGTAGTCTTTCAGCATTTTATAGACGAGCATCCGTATCCTGTAGGGGTGCGAACAGCCCCCCTGCTCACACCCCCTCCATCAGGAGCAGAGAATGTCAGAACAAGAGAGAGAGACAGAAAAGCAAACAATCAAAAATCAATAGGGCTGTTTGAGCTTTTAAGTATATGAAGCACCGTGCGGGAAGCATATCGCACAACAAAGTAACCACAAGTAAGCCCAGCAAGGAAGGGAGCAATGTGAAGGTAGTCTTTCAGCGTTTTTTGAGGAACGGCCGTATCCTCTAGGGGTGCAAACAGCCCCCGTGCTCACAATATATTTGAGGAGTTTTATTTAATACGTAATACGTGCTCTGACTGGGTAGCATCTCAGCCATCTGCTAATAGCGTCCCTTGTATGAAATCAGCTGGGCAAACCAACTGAGGAAGCAGGTACCAGAAATTAAAAGACCCATTGTCCACTGAAACCCACGAACCAGCGAAAAATCCGCAATATATATTTAAATATGCTTACATATAAAATCCGCGAAAGTCGAAGCACGATATAGCGAGGGATGACTGTATATACAGTACCTCCATCTAATAATGTAGAAGCGATTCCCCATGACGCTACAGCCAGAGCTATGTCACCATTCGCTCTCTCGGCAAGAATCAGGTTTATTAAGAATGTTTTTCCTGTTCCTCTGTGGTCATACGTAATTTCCGTTTCAAACGCGAAAAGAATTTTATATATATACTAGTCATTTAGCCCGTTACAATAACGGGCGCTAGAACAGTAGTGCATAAACATTAGTAGGAACAGTCTATATTAAATGGCAAGGGACTTTGACCTCATTCTTTTTGTTGGTCGTATTTTTCTTTCTTTCAGCCTTTCTTTTGTTGATGTTTACTTGCTGAGCTGACCGTTCTTCGTGGGCTGCCGCCGTGTATTGTGTGTCTTTAATTTTCTGTGAAAGTAATACTGTCTTGTACGGCTCTATTCAATAAGGGCGCATAGATAATTTAGTTCAAATGGCTCTGGAATATGTGAAGAGCAACAGGTGCAGATCTTTAATTACGCGCGCCTTTATTCGTTGCGCCCAATTGAGGTCGTCCTTTTGAGGCTCGCCTTTTTGTGCGCGCCCTTATTGAAGGATACCATCTTGTACATCCGCTGGCTTGTACATCCGTAATATATGTCCATACGTCCGTAATATACCTTTAATTTTCTCTGGCGGTAATACAGGCGTGCGCGTCGGTAATATGCCTTTAATCTCCTCTGACAGTAATACTGGCTTGTATGTGGCTGTAATATGCGTCACTGTATTGTGTACCTTTAATTTCCTCTCGCAGTAATACTGGTTTGTATTTCAGTAAAACGCCTCTAACTTTCTCCGACAGTAATATCACGCATAGCACCGTGCCCCGCGCATGCGCACTTCACCAGAAGACACCCACACACGGACACCTGGACGCACATAGGGATTTTATATATATAGATTAGATATACATGGAATTTTGTAATTGTGCCAGTTTATACTGTTTAAAATTTAAAATGTATTAGTATTTGTAATCACCTTTCTTATACACCTTTGTTTTAAGCTTCTTTCTTATCTGTTGTCCACTTTTTGATGTTTTACTGTGCCATTATTTAATAATAAAATATCACTGTAAATTGTAAAGGCAAGTTTTTAAAAAAAGAAACCCACCATCATATAGTGTAATTTTCATAAAACACTTTCCATTGTTGCATGATGGTTTCCACTGTTACTTCACAGCTCTGAGAGTCTAAGTTCAAATCTTGGCACAGTAATCATGTGAAATGTGTGCATTCTTCATTGGGCACTCTAGTTTTACTGCAATTTTGTCAAAGGATGAGGATTAGGTTAATAGGCAGTTGTAATCTATGTTAGTTAAAATGGTTATTTGTGAGTGAGTTTAACCCACACTGATCTTGGTTCTTGCTCAGAGTTAGCTTCAACCTTGCTCCAAATGCCGCCAGGTACGGCTCTGGTGTCATGAGAGTCATTTTCTTTATTAAACAGATTCAAGGGTGCATGGTTGAAAGCATAATTAAATGTTACGTTTTTACAATCAAATTAATTTTTTTATTTATCATTATAGAAAAACAGAAGTGATGCCGCTGATACAATAAAAATTCATAGCACCGGAAAAATACAAGAGCAATCTGCTACGTCTCTAAATCAAGGTGCAATTTTCACTCCCCTTACACAAGACTTAAATAAGACATCAAGGGAGATTTACAGGTGGGTTACTGTTTAGAACTGCCCCCATAATATGTTTAAGAAGAAAATGTTTTTTACATCAAAGATGTGTGTGTTCCGGTCAGAAAAATGCCCAAAGTCATCTTCTTGTCTTAAAGGTAATTTGTTTTCACTGTAGTACTTAGAACAGAAATGCGGTTGGTTTGAAATACTGAATTGTGTGAAATGTTAAATTTAACTTAGACATTTTCCTCAAGTGATGGGAAAAAGTCTAATTCCAGGGTTTTTTCTGGCAGTCCTCTAGATCAGGGGTCCCCAACCACCGGTCCGCGACCCACTACCGGTCCGCAGCTGTCTGACAGCCGGGCCGCGAGAGAACTGCCGGCAACGGAGACTCACTCAGAATTTTCCGAACGCTTGGCGGGCGGGGCTTTGCAGCGGTGCAAAGAGAGGAGAGAGACCGAGGTGAGAGAGTATTACAACAAGGTATTGTTACGGTCCCGACAGTTTCCCCATATGACACGAGTCTATAGAAATCGTGTTACTACGAAGTACATTCAGCAGATGCTTTCATTACAACGAGTGACCTTGAAATGCCTGAATGAATCATCCACAGAGCAGTTAGATCTGTGGTCACAGCTCAGTTGTGACGTTTGCACAACGATCCCCAAACAGAAACATTGTAAAAAAATTCTTTCTTCGAACTTTCCTCGTGCTGTTTTTTTTATTTGCTGTTTTTGTTTTCTGTGGTTTTCAGTGATACCTTTTGCTTATTGCTTGTCAACATTTGAAAAACATCCATTGGAAATTAACTCATTGTCATCCTCCTATAGAAACGGCAGACACGAAAAAAACCGATAGCAGTGTTAATGTTTGTGATGTGCAATCTGTTGGAATGGCAAATGTAAAGCATATGTCTTTGTTATATGCAAAAAAAAGAAGAAAAATCTCGGGTTGCAAACGTATGCGAACTGCTTAATAACTTAATAATAAAAGAAATGTTATGTAAATTGTGTATAAAATTGCCCCTCCACACCCCCCCCCCGACCGGTCCGTGGAAAAATTTGCATCTAATAAAGTGGTCCTTGCTGTCAAAAAGGTTGGGGACCACTGCTCTAGATGTTGTTGTAATTTTTAGAACATGTTCCAATTTTGACAATAATTTGAAAACACAGAAGAAAATTCAATTTTTGGTTTACTTAGAGCAGTTCTGCAGCCTTTCTATGATGGTAAATGTGAAATTCTGCTTTATTTTTATGTTGTTGAAAGCGATTATTCTTTTTTGTATTGATCTTGAGTGTGTGTTTATGCAATAACATTGGTTGTCAAATGTCGTGTCTTTGTTTATCTATTGAATCTCCGTAACAATCTCTTCTGATTTTGTACTTTACTACTGCAAACAAATTTCCCTCTGAGATAAAAAAAAGTCTACCTAAAGTCCTAATGTCTACCTAACCCCCAGTCATGAGCGGATGAGAACTTTACAGAATTCACCTCCAAACAAATTAATTATTTTTAGACACAACTGCATCCTCAGAGGTCACTGTAGGAATACTCTAAGAAACTCTGAAGGTGTTTTTAAGAGGGCAGATTATTTCATATATTTTCCATAAAAATACATTAGAGACTGAGAAAGTTAATCAGCAAAATTACAAGAACAGATCAAGAATATGCCAGATCTCCAAATGAGGCACTTTATAGGAAAAGACAGGTTCAACAATCATAATTTAACCTCTTCACAACAAAAGAAATGGAGCAGCTCATCTTTAAATCATGACATCATTACTATGAGCATGAAAAGAAGGCTAGTAAGATCTTGGCTCAACAAATTGACAAGCAGGAAGTTTGGAATGTAATAACAAAAATTATGAACGCAGATGGAGATAAAAATCATTTACCATTAAATAACCTGCACACTGAAGGAGTACTAGAAGTCCTTATATTCTGCTCAGTCTAAAGAATATAAGACAAAATCTAATGAGTTTTTTGACATAATACAAATACCACAGCTTGATACTCTTAGGGCCCATTTATACTTCACGCTCAGAACACGTACTGTACGTGCCCGCATTTGATGTGTCCTCTGAGCAGGTGTTTCCTTAAAAGGCATTAGCTCTCTGGAAATGTGTTCTTTTGAATTGCTGCATTTTAATTAATTATAAATAAAAAAGGTATTATCCCCACCCCTCATGCAATAAGACGGTTAAAAGATTACACGAGAAGCATAAAGGATAATCTAGCTCTTTACTGACAGGTTCACGTGGTATTACAGACGGGAAGCCTATGACAGACTCTTTTCAAGTATGTGGGTGGCTTGAACTACTCAGTCTTGCCATCTTTCGTCACCACGCTGAAAGGATTTTCACCGGACAGAAGACAATCTTCTGCCCGGCCTCGGACGGAAGACATACTCTTCCACCCGGAAGCTTCCAAGTGTTGGCCATAGGTGTCTATCCTTATATACTGGTTGCTCCATGTGCAGGTTCTTCTCTCCGGATCCAAACAAGGACAGGACAGGACTCAAACCCCACCTTCAAACATATAGGAATAGCACAATGCCTACATACAGTTCTCATTTTCCCAACAAGGAAAGAGGTTTTTTATGCTGACAGAAGACAGAAATATACTAGTCTGTCTTTAGGCTGACTATTCAATTCTCCAGTTGTCTGTGGCTCTCTAGCCCTGTGCTTGGCTCGACAATTCTAAATGAAGATGCGGTGCCCCTCTGTACCATACTTGGTCTGCCTGTATGAATGAGTCCATAACAGTGGGCACAGAGAACAGTGACATTAAACTTAATAAAAACACATAGTATAACAGCAGGTCCTCAGAAATTAACGCGACGTGTGCGCGAGTTGCAGCACCTGCAAAAAGTCGGGGGGCGCAGTGTGCTAAAAGTTGGAATGTGACGTCAGAGTCTCTGTTTACTATCTACATGTGACAGAAAGCTTTGCGGATCCTATGAGATCGGTGTGCGCACTTCGATGTTTGAATTGCTCAATGTGGTGAAGCAAAATGCCAACATACAGATGTATTCGTGGTGCTTTTATATTCAAGCGTCGCATATTCCCGATCGTAATGACAGGATACGTTTTACAATTCTCACATACCGTCTTCTGTGCTCTCTTTTTTTCTAGGGCTTCCTCTACTCCTGACAGCAGCAAATCACCAGCAATAGATCGCCACACTGAGCACAACATATGTATGATATTCCAACTCTCTGCACATTTAGAATCCTCAGATATCCTTGATATCACTTTCATGATGCAAAGCATTAAAGTATGTATATTACATTTTACACATAAATCTGTAATTTCGATTAAATAATGAATATTGTTAATAATTACACATATGGGGTGACACAGTGGCGGAGCATTGGGCTGCTATCTTGCAGGGAGTCACGTCGCTGATATTCCCTGCCTGGAGTTTACATGTTTTCCTGCTGGGTTTCCTCAGTGTGCTCCAGCTTCCTTCCAAAGATATGCAGATTTGGGGATATGACGCTAAAATGACGCTAGTGTATGTGTGTGCTTGTATTCACCTTGCGATGAACCGAGGCCTCGTCCAGGGATTGTTTCTCACTCGTGCCCAATGCTTGCTGGAATGGACACATCCCTGGATTTAATCAATAAACATCCTTTTCAGAGATACTGCGGTAAGGTGTCATTGGAATTTAATGGGTGTTCCAGGCAATTCACAACACAGAGAAGCCGAACATGTTCTCACTGTGATAATATCTCGCACTGCCACCTGGTGGATTCCTCCAGATTTACTTAAAGTACGCGCGCAAGTATAAACACTACAACGCTTGCGTAGCAGGAGCGTCCGCTGCAGCATGCGTCGCATTAAGTATAAACCCAGCCTTAGTGCAGAGGAAATTGACAAACCTCTGATACTCTCAGAACTACTGGGTGATATAAACGCACTCCAAAGTGGGAAAGCAGCAGGTCCTGTTGGCTACCCAGTGCAATTTTCTAAACAATATTCTACTAATTTATCTCCACTATTATTAGCAATGTGTATAGAAGCTAGAGACAACTAAATTCTACCTTAAACTTTTCACCAAGCATTAATTGCTATCTTTCCAAAGGAAGACAAGGACTTACTATAATGCACATTATACAGACCAATTTCACTTCTGTATAATGTAGGGCCCTATGATTTCCACGATGCAGAAAACACGGATGGAATCACAGAAATAACACATAAAAACTGATTTTAGATTTCAAAACAGAAATGTGCAGAATTTAGAGACTGAACGGCTGACTAAATAACTGAATAATCTGTAGTTCTATCATTCAGATACTATTTTCTAGTTTGTTGTTTTTCAAGCGAAAGCAATTCTTGTAGAAATCCAGTCGTGCCTCTATCTGTTTGTGTGCATGCTTCCTGCATATTTTCTCGTTAAAGGTACGCAAATTAGCTAGCTGCACGAGGCAGAAATGTTGAAGCGAGCAGTATCAGATACCCCAACTACGTCAAAAAAACTAAGAAACATGAGCTTAACTGCAAAATTGAGGGCACAACAATATTCCGGCGACTTTTACGAATCTGGAAAACAACTTTTCTGCAAGCCTTGCCAGCATACCATAGTACCCTTTTAAAAATAAACATTGATGTTTCTGGATTTAATAAATAATTTGCCTTGCGGTGATGAGGCACACAAGGTCCACATTCGACTCTTCCGTTATAAACTCGGCCTCTACAAACCTGGACAGATGCGCAGACTTCTCCTCAGATGCAACAAGCCCTTAAAAGCGGGTCTCTCTTTTTTTCTGTTTAATTCCCGGATTTAGTGTCTTGCAGATTAGTTTTGTTTTGTAATTAATTATTTTAAGATATGCAGTAAATGAAGCTACAGATATAATGATGCACGTTTTCAATATGAATATATATTCATTAGAAATAATTTACATAATTACAATTACAGGTACTGAAGACCAGTACTTTTTGGCAGATGTTATCTTTATGGAGAGTTGCAAATTTTTCTACCTTTTCACAGGCAGTACTTCAGTCCATTCACAACAACCCACTGATTCTTAATGACATTTTAGCAGTGGTTACAGAAAATGCATCATACTGTCTTAAAGCATTCTAGGAAGTTTAAAAGGGGTTATGCATAACAGTGTATATTCAACCTGCTTGCGTCATGTCATCAGATTGGTGGGAGAGACCTGGCAGCAATATAAATACTTTAATGAGGCTGCATCAGTGATGTGGGTAAAGTCTGCCTCCTTCAAGAAGCCTGCCAGGGACCCTGAGGCAGGAAATGCCATGTGGAATAGCTGGTTCAAATCAGTAGGGTACCTCACTGAACATACAGTATTCACCTCTACAAAAAGTACTTTATGGCCGAGAACACATCAGCTCAGACTGTAACAAATATCCTAGACTCTAAAATTGAAGTTTTTCTTCATCTCAGAAGGATGCATCAAACTCATAACAGCTCTTACAATTCTGGAGGGCACTCACTGTCCTACAGCAGTCTTAGCACACAGCATCATGGAGGATCTGGGCTCCTACCTGATAAATGGATATGCAAAATAAGGTGCAGTTGTGCTAGTGTGCCGTTTCATTAAAAGGAATGTAAAGTGCCATTTCATTATTGTTTGTTTTGTTGTAGCTGTTGCTACTTACAGTAAAAAAAAAAAAAAAAATTCAGTATCAAGGAAAAATAAAACGGTGAAAACCGAAAATCAAAAAAAAACAAAAAAAAAAACGGAATTCCATGGGGCCCTAATAATGATGTTAAGATACCCTCCGAAGTTCTAGGTAAAAGAATTGAGAAAGTGTTTTTTTCTGTAGTATCATAACACCACACCAGATTTATTATAAGCAGACACTTAGCTTCAAACCTTTGGCATCTGTTTAATATAATATACTCGCCCATAAAATCTAATACACCAAAGATCTTGTTGTCTTTGGACTCAGAAAAAGCATTTAACATGGTTGAATCAGACTACCTATTCACCACATGGGCCAAACCCAAATTTGTGCAAATATGTGTACGTCGATAGAACTACTTTATACCAGTCTAGAAGCCTCTGTCTATATTAATAACACAATCTCAAACTACTTTAAACTAGAACATAATACTCGAAAAGTGTGCCCTCTATCACCATTGCTTTTTACAAACGCTATTGAGTCATTAATGCATTTCGAAATTGAATAGCCAAAGATAAATTTGATTCTCAGAGAATGACTTCAACAGAAAATATCACTGCACACAGTGTGGACCACCTAGGCTGGCACCACTGCCTCAACCCAACACAGACAAGCGTGGGACACAAGTTCAGGGCACACATGTTGTTTTTTTTATTTTCTTTTTACCTCAAGGGAAACGCCTTCTCCAGTTTTCCACAAGTACAGCACAGTTTCCAGCATAAGCACTAGCACAAACAATCCTCTTCCTCTTTCTCTTCTCCTTGCATGAGAACATGAGAAATCAAACTAATCACATACTACTGTAATTGACAAAGTGTACTTAAGAAGTGTAACCAGCATCTGTAAGTCAGTCATATCTTTCCATGTACTTAGTGACTCCAAGAACATGTTAATAAAGGTATACTCATCCTGCACTGGCTTCAAGATTAAACTTTGACAGTTAGTGCTGCAAGCATATCCTGCCTCTCCCAAGGCAGTACAGTGGACCCTTGACTTACGAACTCAATTCGTTCGCAAGGGCTGGTCATAACTCAAGTTGGTTGTAAGTCAAGACTATTTTTCCCATAAGAAATAATGGAAATACCCATAATGCGTTCCGAACCTCCCACGGCAACACTTACTTAACCTTTTCATAATAAAAAAGGGTTGTATAATGTGCATAATTTACCAAAACACCAATAATGTTTCTAATGTACTAACCAAAAAGTTATAAAAAGTGCCTAGACTACCAGAAACAACAATTTCACACTGTACTCACCATTTAATTTAACATCTTAAAGGGAGGAGGAGGAGAATGAAATGGAAGGTGGTTATTGTTTGGAAGGAGCCTCCTTATACAAATCTTTTCTTTATAAAATTGTCGAGATGGTGGATTTCGATATGCTGTACATATTAGCAAGATCGGTCAAACGAACACCACTCTCATACTTCCGCACGATTTCCTTCTTCGTTTCAATTGTGAATTTTCTTCACCTTTGTTACCTTCTCTTCCTTCCTTAGCAATTATCGAAAAAAATTGTATAAATCACTGCACTGACCGAAATTATGTCCACAAACACATGTATCTGGGCTCCGACTGACGCTTACAAATGCTCTCGGCTGTTTGTTAACAATCACGCAAGCGGATACACGTGACCGCATTCAGGTCGTAACGCAAGATGTTGGTCGTAAATCAAGTTGTTCGCATGTCAGGCTGGTCGTATATCAAGGGTCGACTGTATTTTCTGTCAGTTTTATGTGGTGACTGGGATATCCCAGAATCCGAACACTGAACAACCTGATGAACCCTTCCAGGAGGCAAGTGCCTACCTCAGTCTGCTGTGTAGCTAGACTCAACCTTGGGAATTATGTTAGAGCCTCTGATCTGGATCACCTGGAACTCCTAGGGGCTGTGGTAGAAAATTAGGAAAATGATAATAAAATATAGGGCCAATGGTAAAGAGTTTGTATAAATAAGAAACGGAATAAAGTACAGGATGGAAAACAATAATAATGCTGCAGAATGAAAGTTAAATAAGTTGGAGGTGTTGCCTCAGGTAGAAAAGGAAAGCATTCAGAGAAAACTGCTTTGTGTCAATACAAATCCCATGGATTCAGAGGATCACAGGCTGCCACAGCCCCCAAGGGTTTTGTTCTCTGTAGTTAATAAACTACTCGAACCCGCATCTGGTCCAACTACCTCTTCTACTGAAGTCTGTGAGGAATTCCTCCACTTTTTCCGTAACAAAATTAAAGATCTAAATAATTCAACTAAGATAAATACATCATCTGTTTATATCTCTCCCTGTTTTCCCACTCCATCCAGCTCCTTCTCTAAGTTCTCACCAGTCACATCTGCGTTTGTTAATAACCTGCTTTGTAAGATGAGGCCAACTACTTGTGTACTAGACCCCATCCCCACCACACTACTTAAATCCTGCCTTCATGCCATAATCCCGACTGTTACAACAATAATAAACTCATCCCTTGACACTGGCTCTGTGCCGCTCACTTTTAAAATTGCTTCTGTAACCCCAATGTTAAAAAAGTCTGGCCTTGATGCTGACAATCTTAACAATTTCCGGCCTATTTCCCACTTACCTTTCCTGTCAAAAGTTCTTGAGCGTGTTGCAGCTTCCCAACTCACCAATTACCTAACCTCTAATAATTTGATGGAACCCTTTCATTCTGGTTTCAGGGCGCGGCACAGCTGTGAAACTGCTCTGCTACGGGTAACCAATGATTTGCTTATGGCAGCAGACTCTGGACAAACTAGCATATTAATTCTGTTAGACCTCAGTGCAGCATTTGACACTGTTAGACATGACATCCTACTGTCCAGAATGGAGAACATGCTGGGTATCTCTGGCACTGCCCTCCAGTGGTTCAAGTCCTATCTGACTGATAGGCATGAGTTTGTTAGTCTTGGCAACAGCAGATCCAGCTCAGCGCCAGTCACACAAGGAGTCCCTCAGGGCTCTGTCCTCGGTCCTCTGCTTTTCTGTATTTATATGCTTCCCCTTGGCCATATTATCCGTAGTTATGGATTGGGTTATCATTTTTATGCAGATGATACTCAGCTCTACTTCAATGTTAAAAGTGGAACTTCATCAGAGCTTTCTCAGCTCACAACCTGCCTTAGTGAAATTAAAACCTGGATGGAGCAGAACTCTTTAAAATTAAATTGCAATAAAACTGAACTCCTGCAAATTGGGACTAAAATGCAACTTAATAAAATGAGCTCCTTCCCAGTCCATCTTGGCAGTGATCTCATCAGACCTGCCTCTACTGTAAAAAAATCTTGGTGTCATTTTTGATTCCTCCCTCACTTATTCCGCCCACATAAATCACATTAAGAAACTTTCTTACTTTCACCTCCGTAACATATCCCGTGTTCGCTCCTTCCTCTCCTTCTCTAATGCTGAGAAACTTGTCCATGCTTTTATCACATCCCGCATCGATTATTGTAATTCCCTACTGGCAGGTGCCCCTTCTAATCTTATATCACAGCTCCAGCTTATTCAAAACTCAGCTGCAAGAGTCCTTACTCGAACCAGCAGCAGCGAGCACATCACACCCATCCTGATTCGTCTTCACTGGCTCCCTGTGTCCTACAGAATCGAATATAAAATCCTACTAATAACCTACAAAGCTTTAAATAACCTCGCACCAAACTACATCAGTGACCTTCTCCATCACTATGTGCCTGCCCGCCCACTAAGGCCCTCTGATTCTGGTAATCTTGTTGTGCCCCACCCTAATCTACACTTCATGGGTGACAGGGCCTTCAGCTGTATAGCGCCCAGACTCTGGAATGACCTACCAAAATTAATCAGGTCAGCTGACTCCATGAATTCTTTTAAAAAACAACTCAAAACTCATCTGTTTAGGAAGGCTTTTAGCTCTACTTGACTTTATTACCTTTCTCTCAGTTTACTTCTCTGTCAAGATGCTCATGTAACCTGTATGTGTCTGCTAGACCATCAATTATGTTGTCTGTTTTTTTTTTTCTCAGAATTTACTGTCTTAATCTTCTTTATTTATTTATCTGGTTTGTACAATGCTATATACTGTATATTCTGCCGTTCTTTATTTATTCTGTAAGTGCCTTGAGCATGGGAAAGGCACTATATAAATAAAATGTATTATTATTATTATTATTAAGTTAATGGAATAAGTAAAGAAAAAAAGCCAGCTCAATAATAATGGAGGCGAGGGTGCCTGCTCAGATTCCAGTTCAAGTCTGGAACAAGAAGAGGAGTTCAAGTCTCCTCCGTATGGTTCATGTCTATTCTGAACCAGAAACTCCTCTCAAAATAAGGAAGAGGGGTACAAGTCCTCTCGAATGGAGTTCAGGTCTCTGACATGGTTAAAGTGTGTGGCAATTTTGTCTTCTGGCGGGTCCTTATGACACCAGACTTCAAAGTGGTAAGAGGGAACAGGAGGCTGTGGAAGGAGAAGGTAAAAATTATGATATTTTGAAGGCTATCACTCTCTTCCAGGATATCCAATCTGAACTCTCATCCACTTTAGTGTTTCAGCTTGGTGAAAATAAAGGATGTCCTTCAATTTCATTTATAGCAATGACTCAGAACTTTGTTTATTTACGAAGTATTTACTAAGTTAACTAATTACTAAGTTATTTAAGAATTTATTTTGTGCTTTATCAAATTTCACAGCTGTAGTCTATTGTAATAGTTACTACCAGTAACATATGAGTATTGAAAACCGGTATTAAATTGGTACTGGCTCCAGACTGGTCAGAACCAAAATATCAATAAGCTCCTGAAAAAAAGAGTGCCGCTATCAGTACTTTTGTAATGTTAATTCATTCTAACATTACTGGCGTTTTTAAATTCCAAACCATCCCCTAATGATGACAGTGCAGGTGTCAGGCAATCACATTTTAGTCATGCATGCTGCAGGTTTACATTCTGTGCTCTCAGTCATTACAGATAGGGTAAAGTATTCAAAACTGTGGGCTCACTTTAGTAAATGTAATGATAATGCAACTAAATGCAATATATGTAAAAAGGTAGTTGCATGTAAAAGGGGTAACATTAGCAACCTCATGAAATAATTACAGGTACAACATCATAAAAATGTGAAGCAGTGCAGCATGTTTCAAGAAAGCAACTGCTGAAACGTTATTGTTATAAAAGCATGTCTGTAGTCACTCACTCAGGAGGAGTGAGCATTGGTTTTAATTTGTGTTCAAAAATTACTTAAGAAAAAAACAGTACAATGTCACATGGCTGTTGCAAAGTTTATTGTAAAGGATTTACAGCCCTTCACCACAGTGGAGTTTAAGTTGGTTTAGGTATGCATAGCATAGCATAAATTGCCAACTGCTAGGTAGTTAGCTTTAAGTTTGAACTGACCTGTCCTGACAACCAAGGATAACTTCATTTAACAATCATAATAAGTGTAGCCCTTTAAAACTTGAATTGCAAGGTGGTAATACAATGTTTATGAAATAATTGAAATTGTTAATTGAAACTGTTTATTTTATTATGCACGTTGTTAAATTGTTATGTACCCTAGGTTCTTGTCTATAAGCCGGACTCATGTATAAGCCGGAGACCAAAAATCATACGAATTTTTAAAATAAAATCGTATCATAGATAAGCCGGACTCATGGATAAGCCGAACGTACTATAACCTATAACTAATAGAAGGGAGGGAGGTCAGTGGTCTCACTCGCACCCATTTAATTTCTTTAAGGGGGGAGAGAGTGAGAGATATTGGCGTCTCTCTCACTCCCCGCATGGCGCGGTTGGAGCGGCCGGAGCGTGTTCTTTCTGCTCTGGGCGTCGCCGAGTCAACACGCGCGCGTAGCGGTCATTTAAATTGTGATTTTATATGTAAGCATATTTAAATATATATCGCGGATTTTTTGCTGGTTCGCGGATTTCTGCCGACAATGGGTCTTTTAATTTCTGGTACATGCTTCCTCAGTTGGTTTGCCCAGTTGATTTCATACAAGGGACGCTATTGGCAGATGGCTGAGAAGCTACCCAGCTTACTTTTCTTTGTCTCTTGCGCTGACTATCTGTGATCCTGACGTATGGGGATTGAGCAGGGGGGCTGTTTGCACACCTAGACGATACAGACGCTCGTCTAAAAATGCTGAAAGATTATCTTCACGTTGCTATCTTTTGTAAAGCTGATTCCTGAAAAGACATGCTGCACAGTGCTTTGCATACTTAAAAGCTCGAAGGGCACGTATTGATTTTTGACTGAAAAACAAACTCTGTCTCTGTCTGTCTGTCTCTCTCTCTCTCTCTCTCTCTCTCTCTCTCTCTTTTCCTGCTCCTGACGGAGGGGGTGTGAGCTGCCGCCTTCAACAGCTTTGTGCCGCGGTGCTTCGCATACTTAAAAGCCAAACAGACATATTGATTTGTTTGCTTCACTCCTTTGAAGAGGAAGATATGTTTGCATTCTTTTAATTGTGAGACGGAACTGTCATCTCTGTCTTGTCATGGAGCACAGTTTAAACTTTTGAAAAAGAGACAAATGTTTGTTTGCAGTGTTTGAATAACGTTCCTGTCTCTCTACAACCTCCTGTGTTTCTGCGCAAATCTGTGACCCAAGCATGACAATATAAAAATAACCATATAAACATATGGTTTCTACTTCGCGGATTTTCTTATTTCGCGGGTGGCTCTGGAACGCAACCCCCGCGATGGAGGAGGGATTACTGTATAAGCCGGATTTATGTATAAGCCGATATTCTATTTTTTCATTTTCACAACTTTTTTCCTTAGATAAGCCGCGGCTTATAGACAAGAACTTAGGGTAATTATATTTAGAATGTTTTAAACTTAAACGTAAATGTTGGTATTTGTTATTTTATTGGTTTGAATGGTAGCCAATGAGGGTGTAGGTCAGAGGCAAAGAAAAGAAAAAAAAAGGAGACAAAAGGGAAGTGGGGAGTAATGGTGTAGATATTGGAATAATGTTGACAACAAAATAAATATATTTGAGCTGTTATCATGAGAAATTTGGTTATTTTGACTGGTAAACTTCAACTACAAGTTTATGTCACAAAGAGCTGATTCCAACATGGAGTCAACTGTCGGGAGAGAATACATGGATATGCTAGTGGTTGGACGGACTGTGTTGAGAACACCAAACTGGTAAGCTGTGGAGCGCCATCTGCAAAAGGCTAAACAAAAGAGACATTGGCGGGCACTGGAGTTCATCGTTGCTGTTGGATATCACCGTAGCTGACCAACTATTGCAGCCGACCTGACACTACATGATGGGCATGAGTGGTGGTTTGCTTTTGGGAACGAGCAATTTCTTTATGCTCTATTAGAGTGATGGAGTCCATCACTGAGTAACACCGCACTCATTACCAATTACAACTTTTTTTTTCTTTCTTTTATGTATTTTTGTCGGCTTAGGTTTAAAAAGGGGATTTGTCTTATTTTTTCTTTATGCTTTTAAAGAAAGAACTGTTGAGTAAACACTACAACTGTTTCCTGGACTTACTGTAAATCTACTGAATTTATGATTTTGTATAAGATATATATGTATATATATATGTAAATAGTAGTTATTGTTAAACTAAACAATTGAGTCCTTGTGAGTTTTTGATAACTGGTTTAGCCATAAAGGGAAAAGGAGGAAAGTGATTTAGCATCTGGTTAAAGTTTCATTAAATGTGGTTAAGTAATGATTGGTACAATTCATGGTAAAGTTATGTAAATTAGTGTTAAAGTACTGTATTATTTTAACCAGTTATGTTTTTTTATCATAGAGTGCGGATAGATTATTAGGTTTTATTAAACTAGTTCATTAGATTATTAACACTGGTTTGTTCATTAAACATAGTTCTGAGAACGATAATATAACAATGAGGTAATTTTTAGATTTAAAAAAAAAACTGAACTCAGGTCAGCTCCCTCAGTAAAAGCTGAGGAATGCTACATAAGCAATACAAAACAAACAAAAAAGTTCTCAGTTGTAATAAAGTTACTTTTTTTTTCTAACAGTAGGGGGATGACAAAAGCACTAAACCCCAGTTACCACCCCCTTCAAGAGACATTATCTCCCCACATTATGGAAAGTAGTGCCGATAACAATATTATTAAGTATCAGTATCAATAAGCAGTATCAATATTGGTATCAATAATATCCTAATGATACCCATCCATATCATAACAAAAATAAAAAAACGGTTTTCGGTATGAACCGATATACCGCCCAGCACTAGAAGGCAGCCATGCATAGAATACATTCTGCATAGCTCTATATGTGCAAAGCATTCAAACATTCAACTTAAATTCTTTTGTCAAACACATTTATCTTGTTTAAAATTCTCCAAAATAAATCCAGGGCAAGATCCAACCTGCGGATTTTGAAATTTAGCTCCAGCCTCACTGACCACAGGTTTTGGGAGTGTACCAAACTAACATCATTTTGGACAACAATCCTTGAATGTCTTTCAGACAGCCTTGATATCACAATAACTTCAAACCCATTAACAGCTGTGTTTGATGTACTCCCGGATGGTTTTAAAATGGAGAAAAACAATAATACATTTTATTTACATAGTACCTTTTCCTCAAGGCACTTAAAGTGGAGAAGGGCAACTTGACTGTAATTGCCCATACCACAATACTAACACATAATCTTGCTCAACTGGAAGAATCCCAGCCCACCTGTTACAAGAAAGCAGGTAACTTATTTTATAATTTCTAATATCATATAACATATCAAATTCTCGCTTAGAGGATCTGTTCAAAACTTTTTAAAAATATGGCAAGATCTAATGGATAAAAATTTAGAATAAGCATCCCTTCTCCTCTTATTATTTATTATTTTTTTTTTTTGCCTATGGTGTTGGCTCTTCGCTCTCTCTCGAGTGGGGGTTGAATTCTGTTTAGTTAATTTCAGCTTGATTGTATGGAATGCTTTTTTTCTTCATGTTATGAGTTTAACTTGATTGTATAGATTTTTATTTTCCTCCAATAAATTTTAAATAAATAAAATTAACAGAAATGTATGTACTGCACATAGCTGCATAATATATACGATTTAAGGTTGATTTTTGTACAACCAAACAGTGTGTGTGCGATAAGACAATTCAGTTTTAATTATTTTTACTTTTTAGTCTTATAAATACTTTATTGGTTTCATTTAGAAAAAGGTATGGGATATTGTAAAGGGTAAAAGAAATGGAACATTTAAATTCGTGTATATCTCAGACTCAAACAAGCAAAGAAAGTCATCTTGAAAACATGACGAGTGACTATCACATAAGAAGTACTATTTAAATACATTTTAATAACATAAGCATAATAAGGGCACTGGTAATAATACTGGACCCTTTTGTTAATATTTAAAATGGTAACCATCTTTTTAGGACTTAATTCACTGAAAAACAAATGCCTGCCCTTCAGAAGTGTAAGCTTTTTATCAGCAATACTTGTTTAGTAAAGATTTTTTCCTCACACATTATAAAAAGGGCCAGTAAAAAACACGTAATACACAAATGATGTGGGCAAAAAAAAAAAAAAAAAAAAAAAAAACAAAATATACAGTTCTGTGTAAAACTAAACATATGTATAATATGAAGATTTCTTTGATGCACACGAAGAAATGATTATTCATTTGGCATTTTACCTCTTTGATCTGGTTATACTGTAGATGCGTTGAGTCATGGGATAAAAGACCAGTTTCCTTGGTGAAAGCTTTTTACTGATGATACTGTGATGAATAGCACCAGAAGAAATAAAAGGAAGTTCAAAGAATAAAGAGACTGGAAGAAAAGAGAGGGTTGAAAACAAATTGGAAGAAAACAAAATATATGAGGTTTCATAATGATCAGGATTCCGAAGTTAGCCTGCAGGGAGAGCTAATGAAGACTGAATAAATTTAAATATCTAGGATCAGTGGTAGCACAAGATGGAAAATTAGATGCAGGGTTAACCCATAGAGTGCAGTGTGGATGGAACAATTGGTAGAAAGCATCGGGGTATTGTGTGATCAATGAATTAAGATGAAGATTAAAGCGAAGGTGATATAATTAGGTCATATACTGTATATGCAGTGGTGCAATGGTAGTGCTACTGCCTTGCAGTAGATTGTGGGTTTGTGTCCTGAATCCTTCGTGTATGAGTAGTGAGAAAAGTGCTGTATAAAAATACAGAATTAGTATTATTATTATTTTTATTATTATATGACCAAAATATTCAAAATGGAAAACAAATGTTATTGCTTATACTGTGCACTTTGAGATGTGCCTGCATCAGATATGGCCAAAATATGTACTTTTTTTATTTCAAAAGTGGAAAAAAAAAAAAGTGTTGCTACTACCTCAGTTTCTTTTTAGTTATAGTTTTTTAATGCACTTTTTGATGTGCCTGTGTCAAATGTGACCAAATTTAAAAGGGAAACAATGAATATATCTGTTTTTCCAATACATTTGTTTGTGTTGGTTTAAAATATTTGTCATTATTGCTGCTTCCTGCCCACTGAAAATGTCTGGCCCAGATGAATTTCTTGGTTTGAAAATCTGGCCCAACTGAATGTGTAATTGAATAACCCCGTTCTATGATTTTTGCATGTTATATCCCTTAATGTTTTCTGTTTGTTC